>NC_082716.1:101176292-101285388 GCF_030144855.1 Hypanus sabinus | reverse complement strand
CCCCCTCTTCTCCCCCCCTCTTCTCCCCCCCTCTTCTCCCCCCCTCTTCTCCCCCCCTCTTCTCCCCCCCCCCCTCTTCTCCCCCCCTCTTCTCCCCCCCCTCTTCTCCCCCCCTCTTCTCCCCCCCTCTTCTCCCCCCCTCTTCTCCCCCCCTCTTCTCCCCCCCTCTTCTCCCCCCCCTTCTCCCCCCCTCTTCTCCCCCCCCTCTTCTCCCCCCCCTCTTCTCCCCCCCCTCTCTCCCCCCCTCTTCTCCCCCCCTCTTCTCCCCCCCTCTTCTCCCCCCCTCTTCTCCCCCCCTCTTCTCCCCCCCCTTCTCCCCCCCTTCTCCCCCCCTTCTCCCCCCCCCTTCTCCCCCCCCTTCTCCCCCCCCTCTTCTCCCCCCCCTCTTCTCCCCCCTCTTCTCCCCCCCTCTTCTCCCCCCCTCTTCTCCCCCCCCTTCTCCCCCCCTCTTCTCCCCCCCTCTTCTCCCCCCCTCTTCTCCCCCCCTCTTCTCCCCCCCTCTTCTCCCCCCCTCTTCTCCCCCCCCTCTTCTCCCCCCCCTCTTCTCCCCCCCTCTTCTCCCCCCCTCTTCTCCCCCCCTCTTCTCCCCCCCTCTTCTCCCCCCCTCTTCTCCCCCCCTCTTCTCCCCCCCTCTTCTCCCCCCCTCTTCTCCCCCCCCTCTTCTCCCCCCCCTCTTCTCCCCCCCCTCTTCTCCCCCCCCTCTTCTCCCCCCCCTCTTCTCCCCCCCTCTTCTCCCCCCTCTTCTCCCCCCTCTTCTCCCCCCCCTCTTCTCCCCCCCCTTCTCCCCCCCTCTTCTCCCCCCCTCTTCTCCCCCCCTCTTCTCCCCCCCTCTTCTCCCCCCCTCTTCTCCCCCCCCTCTTCTCCCCCCCCTCTTCTCCCCCCCCTCTTCTCCCCCCCTCTTCTCCCCCCCCTCTTCTCCCCCCCCTCTTCTCCCCCCCCTCTTCTCCCCCCCCTCTTCTCCCCCCCCTCTTCTCCCCCCCCTCTTCTCCCCCCCCTCTTCTCCCCCCCCTCTTCTCCCCCCCCTCTTCTCCCCCCCCTCTTCTCCCCCCCCTCTTCTCCCCCCCCTCTTCTCCCCCCCCTCTTCTCCCCCCCCTCTTCTCCCCCCCCTCTTCTCCCCCCCCTCTTCTCCCCCCCCTCTTCTCCCCCCCCTCTTCTCCCCCCCCTCTTCTCCCCCCCTCTTCTCCCCCCCCTCTTCTCCCCCCCCTCTTCTCCCCCCTCCTCCCCCCCCCCTCTTCCCCACTGCTCCTGGAGAAAGGTCCAAGCATTCAAATGATCTCTCTCTCTCCCTCAAAGCTGTCAGAATGGTGCCGGGGCAAAGTTTAATCAATAGTTTGGATTCGGTAGTTCACGTTATAATGCGCTTCTGATTTCTGGTCACTTTTTTTTTTGTTGCTGTTTTGGGCAATTTTGAATCGGGCCAGCCTGCAAATAATGAAAACTGAGCTGAATTGAATATTCGTGGACTCTCTCAGTTTTGTGTTTTATATTCTGTGTTTCGCTCTCATTTTTTGTTTCTTGCCTTTTGGGTGATGTACTTTTTTGCCCATGGGGGGGGGGAGTACTGATGTTTTTCTTTGAATGGATTCTATTTTTCTTTGTTCCATAGCTGTCTGTGGGGAAGACGAACCTCAGGGTTGGAAACTGCATACATACTTCAGTAATAAATGTACTGTAAATTTTGAGAGAGCAATGTTTGTGATTTCAGAGTGGAGAATTTGAGAAATAATAGATAAAATTCATATATGAGTTTCAACGTAATGAAGTATCCCACTTCAGCGAATGATTTTGGTTACTTTCACTCTCAACACTTGGACAAAGTGAGCGTTGGTGCAGCTGCAAGTTTAAGAAAAAGATGCTGACTAATGCTGGGGCTTTAATTCACCATTGTTTGAGCTTTCAGGAAGACAGGGTCCAACTAAAGGTGTGGCAGTCACTGGTTTATTGGCGGCACCCACAACAGGGAGCTGCGTGACCCTGGTCATAGTGAGGATCAACCCTAGAGCCACAACGTCACCAATTTTCAGCCTTCCAGGGTGGAGTCGGCGGAGTCAGTGTGGCATGGTGTCCTTACTGGCATCGGTGCTACCCACCCCTCCAGTGCTCGCTTGGCGGAATACAAGCTGTATTAGGTTTGACTGCAGACTGCTGCAACATTCATTGACCCAGGGACTTGGACTATTTCTTTTGTGTGACTGTATTTTACTGATATCGTCTGTGTTCTTACTGTATTATATGTGCCCGGCACTGTGTATGATGGCTTCTACCTCGGCCCCCGAGGAACGCTGCTTCCTTTGGCTGTATACGTGTACGGTCGAATGACAATCAAACTTGGAACTGAAATCTCTTGTGAAACCGTGACCCATAGCTGGTTCCTCATGGCCACCACCAGCTTAGGGATCGGATTGAAATTCACATTTATTTGTAGCATGCACATCAAAACACTCAGAGAAATGCATCAATTGCATTAACAAACTGAGGAGGTGTGGCGCTAGCTCCCAGGTGTCAAGTCAAATGGTTCAATTTAATATCAGAAAACGTATACACTATACAGCCCGAATTTCTTACTCTTCGCAGACACCCGTGAAGCAAGAAAGCCCATCGAATGAATGATAGTAATATCAGGATCCCAAAGCCCCCATTCCATCCCACACACAAGCAGCAGCAGACGCACCAGTTCCTGATGGACACCACGAAACATGTTTCTGATTGTTGAATGATACTTTTTCAGAGATGTCCATTGCAGAGGCTCGTTGTCTTTAATCAAATACTTTGAAGTTGCTTGTTAAATTACAGTCTTGTAAACCAACACAGCCAGATCTCTGTTACTGTCTTCTTGCTGAAAAGCAAGCAGTGCGCATTCAGGGATAGATGCCAGAGAGGCTGCTAATCACCCTGGATTCACATCGCTAAACAGGAGATGATGTCACCTTCTCGGGCTGTGAAGCCAGCAAGTGTCTGTTTGCCTGACATTCTCTAGGCCATGTACTGCTGGGTGGAAGGTGGTGAGGTGATGTTTAGTGTTAAGGCATCCTGGGTACTGTTAAACTTTGTCCATGACATGCCGTAGGTTAGAGATGGAGAAGTAGAGGGAGAGAGATAGAGGGGAAGAGAGGGAGGGAGAGAGCAAGAAAGAGGGGGAGAGTGCCAGTGAGGGTAAGAATAGGATGCTCTGGAGGGTGAACACGTGGCTGAAGAACTGGTATAAGGGGCAGGGTTTCACATTTCAGGATCATTGGGACCTCTTCTGGGGCAGGTGGGACCTGTACAAGAGAGACGGGTTACACCCGAACTACAGGGGGTCCAATATCCTTGCGGGGAGGTTTGCTAGTGCTATTGGGGGGAGGGGGTTTAAAACTAGATTTGCAGGGGGATGGGAACCAGTGTGCTAGAGTAGATAGTGGAGCGGAACTGAAAATAAATGATTAAAGTTTCATGCAAAGTCACAAATAGAAGGGTTGTGTATGGTGGTAATAATCTTCTGAGGTGTGTCTATTTCAATGCGAGGAGTATTGTGGAGGAAGGCTGACGAGCTGAGGGCGTGGATTGACAAGTGGAATTATGACATTGTAGTCATTAGTGAAACTTGGCTACAGGAGGGGCAGGACTGGCAGCTTAATGTTCCAGGGTTCCGATGTTTCAGATGTGATAGAGGCAGAGCGATGAAGGATGGGAGGGTGGCTTTGCTAGTCAGGGAAAATATTACAGCAGTGCTTCGGCAGGACAGATTAGAGGGCTTGTCTACTGAGGCCATATGGGTGGAGCTGAGAAACAGGAAAGGTGTGACCACATTAATGGGTTGTATTATAGAACATCCAATAGTCAGCGACAATTGGAGGAGCAAATCTGCAGAGAGGTAACAGACAACTGCAGGAGACAGAAAGTTGTGATAGTAGGGGATTTTAATTTTCCACGTATTGATTGGGACTCCCACACTGTTAAAGGTCTAGATGGGTTAGAGTTTGTAAAATGTGTTCAGAAAAGTTTTCTAAATCAATATATAGATGTACCAACTAGGGAGGATGCAATATTAAATCTCTATTAGGAAATGAGTTAGGGCGGGTGACAGAAGTGTGTGTAGGGGAACACTTTGGTTCCAGTGATCATAACACCATGAGTTGCAAATTGATCATGGATAAAGATAGATCTGGTCCTCAGGTTGAGGTTCTAAACTGGAAAAAGGCAAAATTTGAAGAAATGAAAAAGTATCTAAAAAGTGTAAATTGGGATAGTTTGTTCTGTGGCAGTGATGTTGTTGGTAAGTGGGAGGCCTTCAAATGAGAAATCTTGAGAGTGCAGAGTTTAAATGTTCCTGTCAGGATTAAAGGCAAAGTGAATAAGAATAAGGAACCTTGGTTCTCGAGGGATATTGGAACTCTGATAAAGAAGAAGAGAGAGATATATGACATGTACAGGAAACAGGGAACAAATAAGGTACTTGAGGAGTATAAAAAGTGCAAAAAATACTTGAGAGAAATCAGGAGGGCTAAAAGAAGACATGAGGTTGCTTTGGCAGTCAGGGTGAAGAATAATCCTAAGAGCTTCTACAGGTATGTTAAAAGCAAAAAGATAGTAAGGGATAAAATTAGTCCTCTTGAAGATCAGAGTGGTTGGCTATGTATGGAACCAAAGGAAGTGAAGGAGATCTTAAATGGGTTTCTTGCATCTGTATTTACTAAGGAAACTGGCATGGAGTCAATGGAAATAAGGCAAACAAGTAGTGAGGTCATGGAACCTATACAGATTGAAGAGGAGGAGGTGCTTGTTATCTTGAGGCAAATCAGGGTAGATAAATCCCAGGACCTGACAGGGTATTCCCTCTGACCTTGAAGGAGACTAGTCTAGAAATTGCAGGGGCCCTGGCAGATATATTTACTTTGTAAATTGTCGGTATCTAAAGGTGAGGTGCTGGAGGATTGGAGGATAGCTCATGTTGTTCCATTGTTTAAAAAAGGCCCTAAAAGTAATCCAGGAAATTATAGGCCAGTAAGTTTGACATCGGTAGAGGGTAAATTATTGGAAGGAGTACTACAAGATAGGATCTACAAGTATTTAGATAGACAGGGATTTATTAGGGAGAGTCAGCATGGCTTTGTGCGGGTAGGTCATGTTTAACAAATCTATTAGAGTTTTTCGAGGAAGTTACCAGGAAAGTGGATGAAGGGAAGGCAGTGGATGTTGTATACATCGGCTTCAGTAAGGCCTTTGACAAGGTCCCGTATGGGAGGTTAGTTAGGAAGATTCAGTCGCTAGGTATACATGGTGAGGTAGTAAATTGGATTAGACATTGACTCAATGGAAGAAGTCAGAGAGTGGTAGTGGAGGATTGCTACGCTGAATGGAGGCCTGTGACTAGTGGTGTGCCACAGGGATCAGTGCTGGGTCCATTGTTATTTGTCATCTATATCCATGAACTGGATGATAAAGTGGCAAATTGGATCAGCAAATTTGCTGATGATACAAGGATTGGAGGTGTAGTGGACAGTGAGGAAGGTTTTCAAAACTTGCAGAGGGATCTGGACCAGCTGGAAAAATGGGTTGAAAAATGGCAGATGGGGTTTAATACAGACAAATGTGAGGTGTTGCACTTTGGAAGGAAAAACCAAGGTAGAACATACAAGGTAAATGGTAGGGCACTGAGGAGTGTGGTAGAACAGAGAGATCTGGGAACACAGATACAAAATACCCTAAAGGTGGTGTCACAGGTAGATAGGGTAGTAAAGATCTTTTGGTGCATTGGCCTTTATAAATCAAAGTATTGAGTATAAGAGTTGGAATGTAATGGTGAGGTTGTATAAGGTATTGGTGAGGCCAAATTTGGAATATTGTGTGCAGTTTTGGTCACTGCAGTACAGGAAGGATATTAATAAGGTTGAAAGAGTGCAGAGAAGGTTTACAAGGATGTTGCTGGGACTTGAGAAACTGAGTTACAGAGAAAGGTTGAATAGGTTAGGACTTTGCTCCCTGGAGCATAGAAGAATGAGGGGAGATTTGACAGAGGTATATAAAATTATGATGGATATAGACAGAGTGAATGCAAGGAGGCTTTTTCCACTGAGGCTAGGGGGAGAAAAAAACCCAGAGGACGTGGGTTAAAGGCGAAGGGGTAAAAGTTTAAAGGGAACATGGGGGGGGGGGGGAGCTTCTTCACACAGAGAGTGGTGGGAGTGTGGAAAGCTGCCAGATGAAGTGGTAAATGCAAGTTCACTTTTAACATTTAAGAAAAACTTGGACAGGTACATGATGAGAGGTCTATGGAGGGATATGGTCCAGGTGCAGGTCAGCAGGATTAGGCAGAAAAGTGGTTCGGCACAGCCAAGAAGGGCCAAATGGCCTGTATCCGTGCTGTAATGTTCTATGGTTCTATGGGAGAGGGAGAGACTGTGTAAGAGAGGGAGGGGAGAGACGGAGAGAGTCAGAGAGGAAGAGAGAGAGAGAGAGAGAGAGAGAGAGAGAGAGTGAGAGGGAGAGAGAAAGAGGGAAAGAAAGAGTGAGAGGGAAAGAGAGAGTGGGACAGAGAGGGGTATTGTGAGAAGGACAGAGAGAGAGAGAGGGGTGGGGTGGGGAAGAAGGAGATAGAGAGAGAGAGAGAGAAAGAGTTAGCCTGAGATGGTGAGCGAGGGAGAGAGGGATAGGGTGAAAGAGAGAGAGAGAGAGAGTGTGTGACTACAGAGAGAGATGAAAGCGGGAGAGTGTGAGAGAGAGGGTGGGAAGACAGCTGGAGGGAGGCAAGGAGAGGGATAACAAGAAATAGTGAGATTGGAGAGAGCTATGAGCGTAAAGGGAAGAGGTATACAAGATATGATAAGCACAAGAGATTCTACAGATGCTGGAAATCTGGAATAAACAGTTTCTTGTCAAGACCCTTCTTTTGGACTGTAAAGGAAGTGGGATGATGCCAAGGTCTCAGCACATAATGTCTGGTTCAATGGAACCAGGCTTTCAGGTCAAGGAGATGCTCACCAGCTTTTCCTCCAACCTGGCCACGTGATGTGGCCTCCTCTACACAGCTGAGACCAGGTGTAAACCCGGTGACTGTTTCTCAAAGTGCAGGCACTCTGTCCAGGTTGTTGATACCATTACATCTCGCTTCCCCATTCCCCCACAGTCTCAGCCTCCTACACTGCCGGGTTACGCCAAGCATCAACCGAAGAACAGCATGTCACATTCCGCCTGGACGGGCACGCACATTGAATTCTCCATTTTTTGGGTAACCCATTGACTCTGAGTTCCATTTCAAAGTTCAAGGTAAATTTATAATCAAGGTACAGGTATGTCACCATATAAAACCCGGAGAATTGTTTTCTGGGGGGGGGGGGACATTCATAGTAAAAACAAGAAACACAATAGAGTCAATGAAAAACCACACCCAACAGTATGGACAAACAGCCAATTGACAAAACACAACAAACTGTGCAAATATGAAAAATCTAATAATAATAAACAAATGTGTAATAAATATTGAGAATGTGAGATGAAGAGTCCTTGAAAGTGAGTGCATAGGTTGTGAGAACATTTCAATGAGGTGAGTGAAGTTGAGTGAAATGATTCCATTTGGTTCAAGAGTCTGATGGTTGAAGGGTAATGCATTTTCCTGAACTTGCTGGTGCAAGTCCTGAGGCTCATGTACCTTCTTCCTGTACCAGCTGCAAGAAAGGAGCATGTCCTGGGTGGTGGGGTCCCCTGGTGACAGATGTTGCTTTCCTGCGACGGTGCTCCATGTAGATGTTCTCGATGGTGGGGAGGACTTTACCCGTGGTGGACTGGGCTATACTACTGTTTGTGGGATTTTTCATTCGGCAGCATCGATGTTTCCACACCAGACTGTGATGCAGCCGGTCATTATACTCTCCACTGCCCATCTGTGGAGGTGAGTCAACAATTTAAATAAAATATGGAATAAATTAGAACACTATCAATTGTTGCAGTACTATAAAACAGTGTATTAGCTTCTAATAGTTATCATTGGAGTAATTCATCCAGAGGACTCTGCCGTGTTCCTTTGATTGACTGCAAATGAGCAAAATCAGCACAGACACCTTGTGCAGAAAATGGATCGGCTTCAAACGATGCTTTTGACAATCACATCCACCGTTGGAACAATACCTTCAAATTCTTTGTAGTTTCTAACTTGTTGATGTAGTGAAATCATATCCATCTCACTCCCAGCCGTTTCTGGTGTCTCCAAGCCTAAATCCTTGAAACCAGTGAGCCAAACAGTTCTGAATTGTCTTGCTGTTTATTTTCTGCTATCAAGGACATAAATCATTGCTCTTTGAACACAAGCATGCACTTTATAGATAAGATAAGGGCAATTCCTCAGGTATGTTTAAACAAGATAATAAGCTACATAATTAGAACAATTACTTAGAGTGCGTCCATGTGCTAATACTAAACCAATGAAAAATGCAATAAACCGTTAGTTTAGCTGTTGTTCCGCTTTCTGCCGGTGTGTGTGGAAAAATACATGAGTTTGTTTAAAAAGTACAAATCTTATAAAAAGTATCATTTAAAAAAATACAGTAAGTTAAACAGCTGTCTATATGATTTGAACGTGGGTGGTGCATAGATTGCAAGATAACCAGGTTTACCCTTTGGTGGTTCAACATGAGAAAACAAAACATTTGCCATCGGTTAATAAAATGCTTTGGCAGGTTCCTTGCGTATCTTCTCATGACGAGTGAGCTCAGAGGCTCCACAGAACCTTCCATAAGACCATTAGACATAGCAGTAGAATTAGGCCATTTTGCCCACCAGGTCTGCTCCATCATTCCGTCATGGCTGATTTATTATCCCCTTCAACTCCATTCTCCTGCCTTCTCCCGATAACCTTGGACACCCTCACTAATCAAGAACCTATCAACGTCCACTTTAAATGTACCCAATGACTTGGACGCCACAGCCCTCTTTAGCAATGAATTCCGGAGTTTTACTGCCCTCTGGCTGAAGAAATTCCTCCTCATCCCTGTTCTACAGGGACATTGTTCTATTCTGTGGCTGCGTCCTCTGAAGTGCTTTCTTCCTATCCACTAGCTAGGCCTTCCAATGTTCAATAGGTTTCAATGAGATCTCTCATTCTTCTAGACTCCAGTGAGTACAGGCCCAGAGCCATCAAACAGTCCTCATTCATTAACCCTTTCATTTCTGGAATTATCCTAGTGAACCTCCTCAGGATCCACTCCAATGTCAGCACATATTTTCTTAGATAAAAAACCCAGAACTGTTCACAATGCCTCAATTGATGTCTGACCCATGCTCTACAAAGCCTCAGGCCAATTGGACTCATTTACAAATTGTTTGATGGGACTCTGAACACAGCAAACTGTGTGCCTGAAGAGCTTGTTGTGAGTTTTCAGTCCGTCACGTGTCTCGTGTTAGTCACAGACAAGATAGGCATTTGTTTCAATCATATTCAGTGCCCTGTTCAGCCAATACACACCACAGTACAAATTATTCATGCTTAAAGAAGAACTATTTATTTTTAATTGAATTTTGACTCAATGCGCTTTAGGATACATTAAAGTCTTTAGTTCAGCTTTCAAATTATCCTGCTCTGCTTTACAAAGCTGTTTTTATGAGAAAAAAACATTAATTGTTATTGAATCTTAATTAAGGAGAATGTATCCCTTTTAATCAGGCTGTGTTGACGAGGGCTTTTGAAAATCTATAAACATAAAGCAATTGCTTAGCTGTTAACAAGTGCTCCCTCATTCGTTTTTGGGGAAGTGGGAATTGCCGGCAGGGGCCAGCCTCTGTAGTCCATATCCGCGTGCCCTTGAGAAGCTGGAGGAGGTGGACTTTCTCCCTAAAACACTGCAGTGAAGTTGCCCCAACAGTGCAACTTGAGAAGGTGGTGGGGAGGGGAGGGGAGTGGGCTTCCTCCCTGAAACACGACAGTCCTCGTGATGAAATTGCCAAAAAGCTGAGACTTGAGGAGGTGGGGGAGGTGGACTTCCTCCCTGAATCTCTGTGGTCCTCTCGGTGAAGCTGCCCCAACAGTACGACTTGAGGAGGTGGGCTTCCTCCCTTGATCCACTGCAGCCCTCCGGGTACAATGCTTTACAGTACAGGTGACCCAGGACTAATTCCCACTGCTGTATGTGAGGAGTTTACTGTGACCACGAGGCAGTAAATTCCGGTCAAAGTAGTGCCAGCAAGTAATGCAACTTCAGGGAGCATCTTCCAGTTTGTCCCCAAAACAGTTTCCTTCACTTATTTGACTTATTTCACTTTTTCCTTTAGTTGTGTTTCCCACAGTGTGGGAGCCTGTGATCTACCGTTTGATGGCATGTTACCAGGCCGACGGAGTGGTCTCGTGCTTTGCCATCACCAAAAAGGATCCAGGAAACCTCGAGACCAAGAAGCTTGGGGAGCCCATGATCGACTCCATCGCTCGCCAATCTCACCGATTAAAGCGTCGAGGAAGATTGAGGTCACCGAGGTGAGTGTGGGGGGCGAGGGGTGTTCAGTGCTACCCACCATCCCCTTGCTCGCTGCTGCTGAGCGAAGGCCCCTGCATTCGAATGGTCTCTATCTCTCAGCCTCGATTCTGTTGGAGGATGGTGCCAAAGTTCTGGGCCTGCACCTTGTGGATTGGACTCCTTCAATTCTGTGTTTTGCTTGTTTTCGTGTTGCCGTTGGTGCGATTTTTTTTTTCTTTTGTTTGGCGCGTGGGGGGAGTTGACGTTTTTCTCTGAATGGGTTCCATGGTTTTCTTTGTTTCGTAGCTGTCTGCGAGAAGACAAATCGCAGAGCTGCATACTGCAGTCAGTTGTCAACTGGATATATGCTGAACTTTGACACTGAGGCATTTTGACACACCCTGTGCACTCGATTTCTGCGTGACTCTCTCTGCAAGCGTTTCTTCCAGAGTCTCGCTGACTGTCATCCGCTCGTCAGCAGGATAATTACAGTTGAAGCCGCTGCTGTGCCTCAGGTGATGACAGGCACCTGTCACGCGTCGCCTCGACAGTAGGTTCCTTCTGAGCTACTGATTTGATTCTCCGACACCACTCCTCAACATTAAGCTGCATTCCTGGTGAAGACCTGTCACAGCTGGCAGCTCAGTGGAGAAATGGCTTGTTAATCAGACCCTGGGAGCAGTCAGTCCTTTTCTGGGAAGACACAGGCATCTCTCCCTTCTTGACACATCGCTGAAAGTGGCCGAAGTGCTGCACCTGCCCATTCACCTCTATTCAGGCCCCAAACAGTGCTTCCAGCTGAGACAACACTTCACCTGCCAGTCTGCTGGGGTTGTCTATTCTGTCCAGTCGACTCGATGCAGCCTCTTCCACGTTGGTGAGACCCATCATAAATTGGGGACCACTTCATCGAGCACCTCTGCACCATCCGCCGCAAGTGGGACCTCGGATGGCCAAACATTCTAATTCTGATTCCCATTCCTGTTGATTCATTGGTCTGTGGCTACCTCTTGTGCCAAGATGAGGCCACCCTCAGGGTTGAGGAGCAACACCTTATATTCCACCTAGGTAGCCTCAAATTTGATGGCATGGATATAGATTCCTCCTTCCAGTAAAAAAAAATCCCCCCCCACTTCTTCTATTCCCCACTCTGAGCTTTTCACCTCTTCTCACCAGCCTATCACCTCCCCCTGTGTTCCCTCTTCCTTCACTTTCTCCTTTGGTCCACAATCCTCTTCTATCAGATTCCTTCCTCTCCAGCCCTCGACCTTTCCCACTCACCTGACTTCACCTATCACCTTCCAGCAAGCCTCCTTCCCCTCCCCAATCTTTTTATTCTGGCATCTTCACTCTTCTTCCTCTAGTTGAAGGGTCTCGGCACAAAATGTGAATTGTCTGTAATAGGTGCTGCCTGACCTGCTGAGTTCTTCCATTGACCTGGACTTCCAGCATTTCAGATTTTGTCATGCTGATTATCTTTCACTCAGTGATTGAATCCCTAATCCTTCCTACACTCTTCATATTGGAAATTCACAACATTGGAAACTAAATATGGGCGGGGGGGGGGGAGGTGTCAGGGGTAGGGCAGATACATGAGGGACATTTAAGAAAATCTTAGATAGGCACATGCATGATTGAAAAATGGAGGGCTGTGTGGGAGGGATAACAGCTTAAGGCCATAAGATATAGGAGCAGAATTAGGCCATTTGGCCCATCAGGTCTGCACCGCCATTTCATCTTGGTTGATCCATTTCCTTCTCAGCCCCAATCTCCTTCTTTCTCCCTGTATCCCTTCATGCTCTGATTAATCAATCAGCCTCTGCCTTAAATATACCCAATAACTTCAAAGGTTTCAAAGGAACATTTAATGTCAGAGAAATGTATACAATATACATCCTGAAATGCTCTTACTTCGCAAACATCCAGGAAAACAGAGAAGTGTTCCCTAAGAATGAATGACAGTTAAATGTTAGAACCCCAAAGTCTCCCCCCAGCTTCCCCTCCTGTGTGTAAGTGGCAGCAAGCAGCAATCCCCCCTCCCTCCATCGGCAAAAGAAAAAGCATCGGCACTCACCACTGAGCACTCAAGCGTGAACAAAGCAACAGACTTGCAGTTAACCCAAAGACTTCGCGTTTCACCCGGTATCCAACAAACCACAGGCTCTCTCTCTCTCCCTCATAAGGGAGAGGGAGGTGTCACAGTTTTCACAGCCAGCGGGGAGACATAACAAACAACTCACTGGTTTACAATGTTAGAAGTCCGCCATGTTGCTTTCCTTGAGCTTTGTGCTCAAAGATCACAGCTGCAGATATTCTGACTCCCTCGATGACACACGGGTCTTTTGCCATGACACTGACCCTCAAATCAAGTATAAAAGTGGGGAGGTTCAAAGGGTCTTTTAATATCAGAGAACGTGTACAGTACACAACCTGAAATTCATGCTCTTCACAGACATCCATGAAGAAAGAACCTCATAGAATGAATGATATAAACATCAAAGTCCCAAAGCCCCCTTCCCACCTTTCTTCACACAAGCAACAGCAAAAGCATTAACACCCTCCTCTCGTGCCATCGAGAGAGAGAGGAACTGTTCTTCTGCAACAGAGAGTGCAGAGACCAGCAACTCACTGTTCTGATGTGTTATGAGTAATAAACAGACCTGATGGACAATGGGCTGCAGAGTTAACCATTCCCAATCCCCCTCCTGAGAACTACGAGCTATTGCTGTTGCTATGCTGCTCATGAGAGAGAGAGAGAGATGAAACACAGGCAAGAACATTTGCTACAGATAAGAGGGGGAGAAAGACTGTTGATTTACTGTATTATGACTCTTCCTGGATTATTTACCTTCCACTACAAGGACTTTACTTTGCTCGTTAACATTCCTCAGGAGATAGCAGGAGTGGCCTGATTTGATGGACACGATCATTCAGAGTTGCTGGATAGCTGAGACCCCGTGAGTGGGAATAAAAGACAGGTCTGGAGAGACATCCTTCAGACACACCAGTGGACACTGACTGTGTTGGGAACCCACAGAAAGGTGGGGGCTTCGGAGACCGAACCAGGAGATCGGTCAGTAAAGCTCACAGTGTTACAGCAGGGCCGGTGGGGACTTGTGTGTGTGTCCACTCATGCCAGAGTGACAAGTCCACCACAGAAGAATGGTCTAGCTGAAGACCAGAGGGGTCATAACTGAATGGCCACAACGACACGACGGATTAAGAAAGCCTCAAAAAGGTTTGCCTGCTGCAACTGTTGCTGTTACATTTCGCTCGCTCTCTCTCTCTCTCTCTCTCTCTAACAATTTCAATACAACAACCATAACTACTTCAGCTTTTATGAACTGAACCCTGTACTTTCCTATGACAATTCATTTACCCCTAGACATCGATAGAGCTTGTTTATTACTGATTATTATTATTCCGACACTTTTAGGTTTATTACTGCTAACTTGTTTTATATGTATATTTGCATTTTTGATATTGTATTGTGTAGTTTACTAATAAACACCTTTAGTTTGGTACCACCAGACTCCAACGGATTCTTCTTTCTCTGCTGGTCAGACACTCAGTTACGGGGTACGTAACAGATGTTACCACCTCCAACATCGCTTCTCCAAACCCCTACCCACCTCCATCTTGAGGACCAACAGGCTCTCACTCTCTATCAATAGAGAGAGAGAAAGCAAGGGATTACTCAATTAGAGGGGTCTTCTTCTGACAGCAGCCGCCGATTAGCAAACGCACAGCCTGTTGTCTGGACGTTTCCATCTCTTACGACGCTTCTGTTGGCAAAATTGACGAGGAACCGGTCTGCCCACAGGGCTGCTCCCCGACTTTTGACCTCACAGTCCTGAGGATACATGTCTTCCAGACTGTTCTGGGAGATAGCGAAGCACTAGGCCATAGAGTCGGTTTTAAAACGCACCGCTTGCAAAGTATTATAGTTTGAACTTACACTACAGACTCCGACAGAACTCCAGAAACCTTGAGAAGAAAAGAAAGAGGTAGGAGAAGAGAAACAGGCTGTTTTGTGGATGAATTGGAAGGAGTTGCCTGTTCTACAAAATCAGCTGACCCAATCATTACTTGTTCCACCCAGTTGTTGCTACAATTGGGTTTGTTTCCATGCTAAAAGGCCCCATGACCGTTGCAGGCTTTGGTGAGCTGCTTTCAGCACTGCAGACAGTCCTGTTCTCAGCTCTCAATCCAAAACATTGGTAGCATAGTGAACTACATATACCTGTCTGGGCACACCCCCCTGCTGACTGCTCCTGTGGCTCCTCCCACAGACCTCGGTATAAAGGCGATTGGGGACTCCGCCCCGGCCTCAGTCTCCAGGATGTAGTATGGTGGTCAGTTGCTGCTTGTTCTTTCTTCCAGCCAATAAAAGCCTATATCTCGCCTCACGTCTCAGAGAGTTATTGATGGTGCATCAGGTAGTTCCATCCCTCACTCCTCGACCTGCTGAGACCCTTCTGCAGATTGTGTGAGTTTCTCTCATTAAGGAGGAAGATTCCTGCATTTAATATTTGAAGCTCTGGGGGTGGGGGTGGGTGAGTGTGGTGGACAGCCCGCCCCTGAATTCCTAATGACCAGCTCTATTGATTGTTGTTGTGTTAAGATGCTTTTGTGGGATTACGGTGGGAAGTTCCAGTTCATTTATTGTTACACTTTAGCTTGGGTTATACAGTTATTCACTTGTGTGTTTGTGAGCCACCCTGACTGTCACTGGGGTGTGTGATGGTCACCTTCCCGTCTGTATGAGACTGGTGCGGTTCACTCTCCGGGTCAGGGTGCCCGGTCTGTTCTGTGTCTATCACAATAAAATGGTTGTTGAGTTAATGAGCTTCCTCATCTGTCATTATGGACCAAATGCTCACCACAATATTATCATTCCATTAATGACCAAAAGATCCCATTCTCCTTGAGAATGGGGGCAGATTTGACAGAGGTATAGAAAATTATCTGGAGCTTAGATAGGGTTCAGTGACAGGGTGGAGATATGTCTCTATCAAAGTAGGTGTAAAGTGCTCCTTCCCTCTGCTAGCCTACAGGTCACCCTTGAGCAAGGTGTAGCACCTACTTAGCTACTGGTCAGAGTTACATGAAGCTGTGGGAGCGGGTGGTGGATGGTTGTATGAGCAGCTGGTGCACATCACAAGGCCTGGTTACGTGACCACTGACACCAGGCAGACAATCTCTGAAGAGTATTGATAATGGCTGGGGTCACCCGTCTTGTAAAGACACTGCCCAGAAGAAGGCAATGGCAAACCACTTCTGTAGAGAAATTTGTCAAGAACACTCACAATCATAGACCACGATCGCCTACATCATATGACAGGGCACATAATGATGATGAATTAAGGAAGAACATTCTTGGATTTGAAGGCAGTTAAAGCATAGAGCGTTACGGGACAGGACAGTACAGGCCCTTTGGACCACAATAGTTCAAGAATGTTGTAGTGATGAAGGGAAAGGTGAAAGGAAGGAGAAAGAGGAACCATTGAGGAGTCTGGGCTGTTACTGGAAGAAATGCTGAAAAATACAATTCTGAGTCATATTCTGTAGATACAGGAGCCTCAGGTCCCACACCACCAGGTTCAGGAACAGTTATCACCCCACAACCATCAGGCTCCTGAACCAGTGTGGATAACTTCACTCACCACAATGAGCCTCAGGTCCCACACCACCAGGTTCAGGAACAGTTATTACCCCACAACCATCGGGCTCCAGAACCAGTGTGGATAACTTCACTCACCACAATCAGGTCCCACACCACCAGGTTCAGGAACAGTTATTACCCCACAACCATCAGGCTCCTGAACCAGTGTGGATAAATTCACTCACCACAATGAGCCTCTGGACCCACACCACCAGGTTCAGGAACAGTTATTACCCCACAACCATCAGGCTCCTGAACCAGTGTGCATAACTTCACTCACCACAATGAGCCTCAGGTCCCACACCACCAGGTTCAGGAACAGTTAATACCCCACAACCATCAGGCTCCTGAACCAGTGTGGATAACTTCACTCACCACAATGAGCCTCAGGTCCCACACCACCAGGTTCAGGAACAGTTATTACCCCACAACCATCGGGCTCCAGAACCAGTGTGGATAACTTCACTCACCACAATGAGCCTCAGGTCCCACACCACCAGGTTCAGGAACAGTTATTACCCCACAACCATCGGGCACCTGAACCAGTGTGGATAACTTCACTCACCACAATGAGCCTGAGGTCCCACACCACCAGGTTCAGGAACAGTTATTACCCCTCAGCCATCAGGCTCCTGAACCAGTGTGGATAACTTCACTCCTCACAATGAGCCTCAGGTCCCACACCACCAGGTTCAGGAACAGTTATTAGCGCACAACCATCAGGCTTCTGAACCAGTGTGGAAACGAGCAGTCAACATTTAGGCCTCGACCCTTCATCAGGACTGAAGAGGGAGGGGGCAGGGTGGGATGGAGAAGGCTGGTAGGTGCCAGGTGAAAAACCTGTAAGGGGAAAGATCAAGGGGTGAGGGAGGGGAAGCAGGGAGGGGATAGGCAGGAAAGGTGAAGAAGGAATGTAAGTGGAAAGCACTATGGGTCGTAGAAGGAGGCGGAACCATGAGGGAGGTGATAGGCAGATGGAGGAAGAGGCAGAGTGAAACTGGGGTGGGGGAAGGGAGGGAGAGGGAATTACCGGAAGTTGGAGAATTCAGTGTTCATGCCAAGGGGTTGGAGACTACCCAGACGGTATATGAAGTGTTGCTCCTCCAGCCCAAGTTTGGCCTCATCATGGCAGTAGAGGAGGCCATGTATGGACATATCCGAATGGGAATGTGAAGGAGAGTTGAGGTGGGTGGCAACCGGGAGATCCTGTCTGTTGTGGCCGAAGGAGCGGAGGTGTCTCGATGCCTTCCTGTAGCAGGCAGTACCCAATCCAGTACCTCAGCCAATGAGCCGCTCACTATTGGGGTAGATCTGCAGTAGTTCTTGCAGTCCACCACTGTCTTGTGATTGTTAAAAAGATATTTAACAAAGAAAAAAAACACCTTTGATTGGTCCCTGAGTAGCTGCTGCATCCAAACACAGCACCATCTTAACCAAAGCAAAAGTAAATAGTATTGATTTATTTATCTTATTTAGTGCATTGGTTGCTGTGTGTGTTTGTGTGTAGATTGAATTGTGCTTCGTCGTTCTATTGTGAATGTCTGCAGGGTTGCACCTTGTGGCTTATGAATACTTTGATAAATTTACTGAACTCAGGCTAAAGCTCTCCACCTTCTCCGACTGCTCTGGGCTCTGTGCCTGCGGGCTCTGCAAAATCTACTCCATTCTGCTCAAAGTTTCAAAGGTACGTTTATTATCGACGTATGCAACTCTGAAATTCTTCTTCTCCAGGTAGCCACGAAACCAAGAAAGAAAAGAACAGCAGCACGATCATCGACCCCCAAATCCCCCCTCCCTGTTAAAAAAAAAACAATCAAAATGGAGCAGGCACATCAACTCCTAAATCCCTCCTCCTGCAAAAAAAAACAAGAAATATTAGGCAAAAACCACAGTATTATATAAAAAAACTATAACACTGGGAAAAGTCTACAGTCCAAGTCCACATTTAAAACACAGAAAACCTGGGCAACATTCTCCAGGCACCTGGGAAGGCTCTCCCCTTCCCAACAGCGTAGCAAATCAATCCTCAGCATTCAAAAGACAGGCAGCCAGCGCTCTCCCTCCGCCCTCGTCTCGCTGTTTCAGTCTCCTTCGTTGCTTTAATCGGCAAACAGTGGAGACTTTAATCAATGAAATGGAGTCGATCATCAGCCTGTCCACCATGAGGTTCTCACACATTGCCTCTGTCTCCCAGACTTCTCCCAGAGACTGCAGAGGGCTGTGACACCCAAACGATCTCCAGACTGCAAATCACAGGCTTCAACATTTCCAGAATCACATTGAGGGTGAAGAACACACGCAGAAGATAAAAGAAGTGAAATATATGATTTCATAATTGATCCAGATGACGTTGACTGAAGGAGCACTGTGCTTGACTGGAATTAATGATGAAATGAGGCTGAGGCTGTGGGCCTGCTCCAGGCTTCATGTCTATGCCTTGTTTTGTGGCTGCTTGTAAAGAGACGAATCTCAAGGTTGTATCATTTATACATACTCCGATAATAAATGTACTTTGAACCTTTGACAGGGTTTGACAGGGGTGGATGTTACCCCCTCATGGGGTAGTTAGACTGGGAACATAGTTTCAGATATATTCTGCAAAGAGCAAGAACTGCCAGTTGTATACTGTCTACATTCTCTGATATTGAACCATTGAGATAGGAGGTCACCCTGTCAGACAGAGATGGAGGGGGGTAATTTCTTCCCTGAGGGGAAGTTCTCTCCGAGAGAGCTGTGGAGTGGAGACACAGAGGTTCTGTGGGAAATAGTTTCATGAGGACCAGGTTCTGAGGTCAGCATTGTACTGGATGTTGGAACACTCTCCCGCGTGCTGACGTCGTGGGAGCCACAGCGTCAGACGAAGCATCTGCCCCTCTGGGGGAGCTCCAGCCCGCACGCCCACTCGCTCCTGTACATTCTCCGATGCTGCGAAGCCCCTGGGCGAGAGCTGGTGCCTTGTTCTGCCGTGTTTTTATTTCCATTCCGCTCTGACCCTTGGGTCCTGATCCAGTTCTGTCACAGAGCCAGCCTTTTCCTGCAGTGGTTAATTCACAGCCCCAGAGTCATCTTAAAAAGGTCCCCAAAGACCTCTAAAACTAAAGGCACACAAACTAATTAACCCCTTGTGGCTAAGGCTGGTAGCATCTATAGATGCTTTAATTAATCGGGGCTTGTCAAAACATCACCTAGTTTGAGTGGATTGGAGAGGTAGCTTGACAGTTAGTGTGGTACTATTAATGCTCAGAGTTCAGAGTTCAATCCTGGTGTCCCCTGTCGCCGTACATCCTCCCCGTGGAATGCATGGGCTTTCTCTGGGTGCTCCCGTTTTCTTCACAGGCCAAAGATGTAAGGGTAGGTAAATTGTCCTGTTAGGGTTAGGTTAGGTTAAACTGGGGTTGTCAGAGCTTGCTGGGTCAGTGCAGCTTGAAGGCCTGGAAATAAATCGCCAAGTACCGGTAAGTAAATAAACGTAGGATAACCCGCATCCAACAATGCACAGCAAGATCCCGTAACCACAGCACTGGACCAAGGAGAAGGCAGTCTACTTTGCTGGGGCTGATCCTGGCCCCAAGACGTGAGAAACTGATGAAAGGTTTTGAAGGTGGAACGGTAGACATCGTCAAGGGGACTAGAATGTAAAAACAAGGATGTAATGCTGGGGCTTTATGAGGGATTGGTCAGACCACTCTTGGAGAGTGCTGAACATTTTAAGAAAAGATGGGATGACATTGGAGAGGGTCCAGAAGAGGCTACCGTCCCAGCATTAAGTTAGAGTTAAATTGGGGTTATCAGTGGGGAGGTTGCAGGGGTGACACTGCTCGAAGGGCTGAACGATCTACACCGTGCTGCTTTGCTAAGTATGTGTTGAAGTGGTTATTAGATTGTAATATCTACAGAATCTGACAATCATACTGGGGACGTGGAGACTGAGTTCAAATCCCTCCATGGTGAAAGGTTCAGATTAAACTGGATGCACACGGATCACCAGGGACTGATGTTCTATCACGTTAATACCACTGGGTCACCCTAGCCCTGAGGGGGGGGAACAGTGTACCTCACCACCCTGACCAATATGCTCTTCAGAACCGCACCTGCACACCTAATGTCTTCAATGAGTCATTAGAAAAATACAGCACGGAAACAGATCCTTCAGCCCATCTAGTCTGTGCTGAACCATTTAAACTGCCTACTCCCATTGACCAGCACTGGGACCATAGTTCTCCATACCCCTACCATCCACGTACCTATCAAACTTCTCTTAAATGTTGAAATCGAGCTCACATGCTCCACTTGCGCTGGCAGCTTGTTCCACACTCTCACCACCCTCTGAGGGAAGACATTTTCCCTCATGTTCCCCTTAAACATTTCACCTTTCACTCTTAACCCATGACCTCTGGTTGGAGTCCCACCCAACCTCAGTGGAAAAAGCCTGCTTGCATTTACCCTCTCTATACCCCCCATAATTTTGTATACCTCCATCAAATCCCCTCTCAAACTTCTAAGTCCCATGAAATAAAGTCCTAATCTATTCAGTCTTTGAGGTGTGATAAGTACATTCTCTCTTACAGGACTAGCTATGTATAGCTAGGGTGCCTAAGACTTTTGCACAGTACTGTAGTAATTTTATGTAATGCACTGTACTGCTGCTGAAAAAACAAATTTCCTAACACGTGAGTGATGATAAACCTGATTCTGAAATGGGTCTCTATGTGGACTGAGAGTGGGAAGGGAGCAGAGGGAGGGGAAATCATGGTTGGGAAAAGGGGAAGGGAGAGGGGAGGGAGTAGGAAGCAGCAGAGAGACATTCTGTAATGATCAGTAAACCAATTGTTTAGAATCAAATGACCTCGCCTAGAGACTCTGGACTGGGTATATCTGCACCCATGGCACATCTGTACCCCATGCCCCTTGGCACTCCTTCTTTGCCATGCATCCCACAGCCCTCCCATGGTGCCCTACCCTCACCATTCCCAACATCCATTGCTCCCCACCAAATTTAAGGGCTCGTTCTCTGTTCCATACTGACATGTGCAATGCTGCGCAAATATCTAAGGCACCCGAGCTTAGATGTGCCTAAGACTCTGTAGAAAAGTGCTACAGAGAAGCAGGCTGTTTGGCCCATAATATCTGTGCTGACCATGATTTCAACTTAAACTCATCCCATCTGGTCCATAATTTATTGAAAGAAATGTCACAGTTAGATAGGATCTCAAAGAAAGTTTTTGGCACATTGGCCTCATAAATCAAAGCACTAAGTACAGAAGTTGAAACGCTATGCTGAAGTTGAATAAGACATTAGTGAGGCCTAACTTGGAGTGCAGGTTTAACCAACTCTGCAAGAAAGATGTAAATAAGGCTCAGAAAGTACAGAGGAAATTTACAAGGATGTAGACAGGTCTGAGGACCTGAGTAATAAGGAAAGATTGACTAGGTTAGGACTTCATTCCTTGGAATGTAGAAGTTTGAGAGGAGATTTGATAGCGATATACAAAATTATGAGGGGTATAGACATTGTAAGTGCAAGCAGGCTTTTTCCACTGAGGTCATGGGTTAAGAGTGAAAGGTGAAATGTTTAAGGGGAACATGAGCGGAAGCTTCTTCACTCACAGGGTCACGAGAGTGTGGAATGTGGAGCTGCCAATGCAAGTGGTGCATGCGAGTTCGATTTCAACGTTTAAGAGAAGTTTGGATAGGTACATGGATAGTAGGGGTATGGAGAGGGTCAATGGTCCCAGTGCAGGTCAATGGTAAGCAATTGAAATGGCTTGGCACAGACTAATGGGCCGAAGGGCCTGTGGCTGTGCTGTAGTTTTCTAAGACTCTTTGACTCATTGGGGAGCCCCACAACCTGGGCATGGGTCACACCCCGATTCCCTGCCGATTTTATTCCTATCCAAATACCTTCTAAATGTAATTGCTTCCAGCAAGTCCCCAGGCAGTGCACTCCAGGCCTCCGCTGCGCTCTGTATATTGGTATGGGGGCTAACGTAACGCCTTACCATGCCAGCAATTAGGGTTCAATTCCCACAGCTGCCTGTTGAGGGGAACACATGACGGGAGCCTCTTCACTTAGAGGTGGTGAGAGTGTAGAACGAGCTGCCCGTTCTACGCGAGCTCGATTTCGATGCTTGAGGGAAGTTTGGATAGGTGCATGGATGGAAGGGGCCTGGGGTTGGATGGGACTACAACTAGAGAGGAAACCTTTTCACTCTGATGGTCATAGGAGTGTGGACCAAGCTTCAAACAGGAGAGGTGGATTCAGGATTGATTTCAACATTCAAGGGAAATTTGAATAGGTACATTAAAAGGAGGTTTAGCAAGGGCTATGGTCCTGGTGCAGGTTGAGGGGAGTGGGGAAGTTGATAGTTTGGCATAGAGTAGATGGGCTGAACAGCCTGAGTCTGTGCTGTACTTAGCCACAGTATATTCTGCACTCTGCTCTTTTCCCTGCACTATGTTAAGAAATGTTCTGTGTGGATCATTCGGTCATTCTGTGCCGTGTCGTATGACATGGACAATCAAGGTCTTTCCATGACCATGATGGTTCTTCGCAAATTTTTCTGCAGAAATGATTTGCCATTGCCTTCTTTGGGGCAATGCCTTTACCAGCCATTATCAATACTCTGCAGAGATTGTCTGCCTGGTGTCAGTGGTCGCATAACCAGGATTTGTGATATGCACCGGCTGCTCATATGACCATCCACCACCCCCTCCCACCGCTTCACATGACCCTGATAGGGGGTGGGGAGGGGGTAAGCAGGCACTACCCCTTGCCCAAGGGTAACTTGCAGGCCAGCGTAGCACCTTACACCTCAGATAGCGAGCAAAATATAGTTTTTCACAGTATCTCTGTGACTGTTATAAACCACTTACCATTGACCTTATCTAACCTTATAACTTTATAAGCAATCAGTCCTCCTATCAGACACCCACTGTAGTAAATTGAATCTGATGTCTGTGCTTCTCCTGGGGTCGACGATTCCTGCACAGTAATACAGATCTGTGGCAGGATCCCCAGAGTCCACACCCATCCCGGCCTACACTTCAATCCCCTGCTTTAACTCCTAATGTCCTCATTGGTAATTTACATCAACCACTTTGGCAAATGCATCTTCCCTCTGGTGATGTGTGTCTTACAGATATATTAGCCTTGCAGAACAAGAACAATTCCTCTTCAGAAGTAATTCATCAGTGGCTTGGGACTGGGGAAATCTGCTGGAATGGAGAAAATGAAGCACAAAGAGAGGCTTCTTCACTCTCCCTCTGTTACTGGGTCTTTAACTCAACGAGGCAACGGCTGGATGATTGATCCGTGAAATCCCGGATGAACTGAAACAGTATTTTCAAATGTCACGCACAGATCCGGCTTTTTATAGATGGTGGAGGGGCTGTGACTGACCAGGGTATCCCATACACACCAGCACACCCCAGTAAACAGAACACAACAGTCACTGCCTTGCCTTTATGTACAGTGATAGGGGCTCCATGTATTTACACAGGGTGATAGGGGTCTCCATCTATTTATACACAGTGCTGGGGTCTCTATCTATTTACACACAGTGCTGGGGTCTCTATCTATTTACACACAGTGAGAGGGGGTCTCCATCTATTTACACATAGTGATAGGGGGTCTCCATCTATTTACACACAGTGCTGGGGTCTCTATCTATTTACACACAGTGCTGGGGTCTCTATCTATTTACACACAGTGATAGGGGTCTCCATCTATTTACACACAGTGCTGGGGATTCCATTCTCTTTAAATAAAGTGCTGGGTGGATATTTCATTCAGACCATAAGACAAAGGAGCAGAATTTGCCCTTCTGGCCCATCCAGTCTCCTCTGCGATTCCATCGTGACTGTTCTATTGTCCCTCTCAACCTAATCTCCTACCTTCTTCCTGTAACCTTTGGCATCCTGACTAATCAAGAACATATCAACCTCCACTTTAAATATACCCAATGACTTGCCGCCTATGATAATGAACTCCACAGATGCACCACCCTGTGGCTGAGGAACTCCTGCTTCATCACTGGTCTAAGTGTATCTCTCTCTATTCTTGGGGTGTGGCCTCTGGTCCTAGATCCCCCCACTTTTGGGAACATCCTCTCCACATCAACTCTCGGTAGCCCTTTCAATATTCAATGTGCTTCATTGAGATCTTCCCTCATTCTTCTGAACTCCAGTGAGAATTTGCAGTCTGTATTTCATGTCTCAGGTACATTGAAGCTGTCTTTTGTTCGTGTTCCCATTACTCTCCCAGTCGCCTGGGTCGTGCTGCAGCCCACCGGATTCTAGCTCTGGTTGCCTGCCGCCACGTGGGTGAGGCAGCTGTACACAACTCCACTCTCCTTCTCGTCTGGCCAGTAACCCAGATGCGACTGACCTGGTAGTGAGGGGCACCAGTTTCCTATCCACAGGTTAGAGGTGAAGAAATTGGATTCCACAGTCTAACAGCTAAATAAATTTTGTGACTAGTCTTCCTCAACACGAGGGCACTGTCCAATAATTTCACCCTCAAAGCTGCCAGATTCACTTGGCAGCTGCTGTGGATCTGGACAGGGTAACCAGCTTTCACATTTATTAAACAAATATACTGAACACATTAAAACCTTGCATTGGAATTTACAATGGTTATTGTAAGCTGCATTAGTGTGGAACATCTGTTTGGGATGTGTGGGCTGAAACCTGTCTGTTGCTTGGCTTCCCGTCACCAGAGCTATGAGAGATGAAATTACATAGTTTACATCCTCCCCTGCTCATTGGGTGCTCTCTCCATCCTGGTCACTGGGTGACCACTCTCTCCTAGTAAAGGCATCCTCTCTGCCCTGTTCAGTAGGTGTGCTCTCCCTGCGCTGATCTGTGGGTGCCCTCTCTCCCAGATCAGTAGGTGCTCTCTCTCCCCTAGTCAATGGCATCGTCACTGCCCTGTTCAGTGTGTATGCTCTCTCCCCTGAACAGTGGGTGCCATTCCTCCCCTAATCAGTGGGTGCCCTCTCTCCCTAGTCAGTAGGTGTTCTGTCTCCCTTGCTCAGCGAGTGCCCCCTCTGTCCTCTCCAGTGCCTCCTTTCTGAGAGTGGGTGTCTTCTCTGCTCTTTTCAGAAGGTGCCCTATCTGTCCTTGTCAATGTGTGTCCACTCTGCCTGTATTTACTGACACACTCCTAAATCTGAGCACATCCCCAAATCCACACGCACCTCCAAATCCTTGCACAGCCCTAAATCCATGTGCATACCCAAACCCACTGACACCCCATCCTAGAGCAAGAATCCTTTTCAATAGTTCGCAAAATCGCTGCCTACAACTTAAAAAATAGCAAGAACAGATTTCAAAGTTCAAAGTGCATTTATTATTAAAGAATCCCTAAATGACACAACTCTGAGATTTGTCACACCCCTAAATCAACCAACAGGTTCCTTTCCATGTGCGCCTAAATCTGTGCACATTCCCAAATCCACATGAACCCCAAAATCCCTGTGCAACCCCAAAAGTGCATGCGTCCACAAATCAGAGTGCACCCCCAAATCTGCCAACGTGCACGTTTCAGCACACATCCCCAAATCCATGTGCAGCCCCTCCCCCCATGTGTCGGAAGACTGATGTCCCAGCAGTGGGAGGGAGTCTTGGGGAGAGTCTGGGGAGAGGTGGGTGTGCAGGAAGCTGATATCTCCGCGAGCCTCCGGACAATTAGTACCGAAGGACAGATTTTGCCGTGATGAGCTCCGAATCTCTCCCTCACCCCTGCAGCAATTCAGGTGGTAAAGGAGGTACAGGTCCCTCCAAGAGTGGAATCACTCAGCAGGTCAGGCAGAGTCCATGGAGGGAGAAACAGACACACATTGCCAGCATTTTCCATTCTTTCTTCTGTTATGTTTTGTAAATCCAAATCTAATCAAAATAAAAACACAGGACCAGGGGTGTACTTGACTGCCTTATTTTCAATTTTGGTCAGGTGCGCACTTACGATGTGATGGCATATGACTATGCTGTTCACATATTTCTTACTTATAACCCATAATAAGTTGTGTAAATAATCAAAGAATGCTTAATTAAACAATATATTTACCATATTACTCAAATATTAGTGAAATTTTAAATACACTTCAGTCCTTCCGGGTGAGGCGACACTTCACCGGCAAATCCACTGGGACCGTCTATTGAGTCTGGTGCTCCTGTTACAGCCTCCTCTACATTGGTGAGATCCATTGTAAATTGGGGCACCACTCTGCCACAAGTGGCACTTCCTGATAGACAAACATTTTAATGCTGATTCCCATTGCGATTCCATCATGGCCTCTTGTGTCACAATGAGGCCATCATCAGGGTGGAGGGACAACACCTTATATTCCATCTGGGTACCCTCCAACCCAATGGCATGAATTTTGATTTCACCTTCTGGTAAAAAAAAATTCCCCACCCCCTCCCTTCTTCTATTCCCCGTTCTGGCCTTTTACCTCTTCTCACCTGCCTATTACCTCCCTGCCCCCCCACTGGGTCCCTTCCTCCTTCCCTTTCTCCTATTGTCCACTCTGCTCTCCTATCAGATTCCTTCCTTTCCAGTCCTTTACCTTTTCCCACCCACCTGGCTTCACCCATCACCTTCCAGCTAGCCTCCTTCCCCTCCCCTCACTTTTTTATTCTGGTATCTTTCCCCTTCCTTCTCAGTCCAGAAGAAGGGTCTCGGCCCGAAATATTGACCGTTCCATAAATTCTCCCTGAACTACTGAGTTCCTACAGCATTTTATGTGTACGCGTTGCTCTTGATTGCCAGCATCTGCAGGTGTTCACGTGTTTTAATATCTCTACAATGTTACTCACGTACTATCAAAACATTAAATACACACCAGCTTCCACATCAACGTCTACGTGATGTGAGGACATAATTGTGTAGTCAGGCTGACCAGAGGAGAGGTCATACTGGATATGGAATGAGCAATGAACCAGGTCAGTTGCCTGATCTCTTGGTGGAAGAGCATTTCAGAGATAGTGGCCATAACTCCCTGACCTCTACCATAGCCATGGACAAGGATTGGAGCAGATGGTGTGGGAATGTATTTAACTGAGGGGGAGCTAATTATTATGATATTAGGTAGGAACTTGGGAGTGTAAATTGGGAACAGATGTTCATAGCAAAATAACATTGGAATTTCATTGATGGTGGCATCATGGGTCAATAGGGTCGTAAAGAAAGCTTTTGGCACATTGGCCTTCATAAATCAAAGTACTGAGTACAGGAGATGGGATGTTATGTTGAAGTTGTACAAGAAGCTGGTGAGGCCTACTTTGGAGTATTGTATGCAGTTTTGGTCACCTACCTACAGGAAAGATGTAAATAAGGTTGAAAGAGTACAGAGAAAATTTACGTGGATGTTGCCGGGTCTGGAGTACCTGAACTATAAGAAAATATTAAATAAGTAAGGACTTTATTCCTTGGAAAGTAGAAGATTGAATGGAGATTTGATATAGAAAATTATGAGGGGTATAGACAGAGCAAATGCTAGTACGCTTTTCCCACTGAGATTGGGTGGGACTACAACTAGAGGTCATGGGTTAAGGGTGAAAGGTGAAATGTTTAAGGGGAAGATAAGGGAAAATGTGTTCAATCAGAGGGTGGTGAGAGTGTGGGATAAGCTTCCAGTACAAAAGATGATTTCAACATTTAAGAGAAGTTTGGATAAGTACTGGATGGTAGGGGCTATGGTCCCAAAGCAGGTTGGTGGGAGTGGGCTGTTTAAATGGGTTGGCACAGACTAGATGGGCCAAATGTCCTGTTTCTGTGCTGTACTTTTCTATGACTCTCAGACTCTAAGTGTGGAGTAGGCTGAAGGAACTATGATTGACAAGAGATGTGGAACATGTGGAACATCAAGAGGAAGAAGGAAGCACGCTTAAAGTTTATGAAGCGAAAATTGGGCAGATCCCAAAGAGTTATAGGACAGACAGGAAGATTGGAATGAGGAGAGCTAGAGTGAGGCCAGGAGAATGCCTTAGTAAGTAAGATTCATCAAAACCCCAGTGGTTTCTACACGCATGTGAAGAACAGGAAAATGGCCAGAGTGAGGGTAAAGGATAAAAGAGGCAGAGCAAGTAGGTGAGGCTCTTGAGGAACAATTTGCTTCAGTATTTACCACCATTAAGCACATCTACATAAAATAGTGTCACATGAAAGCAATATCTATCATCAGCGACCCCCACCACCACCCAGGCCGCGCTCTCTTCTTGCTGCTGTCATCAGGTAGAAGGTACAGGAGCCTTAGGACTCACACCACCAGGTTCACGAACAGTTACTACCCCTCAACCGTCAAGCTCTTGAAGTAAAGAGAATAACCTCACTCAACTTCACTTGCCCCATCATTGAAATGTTCCCACAGCCAATGGATTCATTTTCAAGGATTCTTCATCTTATGTTCTCAATATCAATCAATCAATCAATCAATCTATCTATCTATCTATCTATCTATCTATCTATCTATCTATCTATCTATCTATCTATCTATCTATCTATCTATCTATCTATCTATTTATTTATTTATTTATCTATCTATCTATCTATCTATCTATCTATCTATCTATCTATCTATCTATCTATTTATTTATCCATTTATTTATCTATCTATCTATTTATTTATTTATTTATTTATTTATCTATTTATTTATCTATTTATTTATTTATTTATTTATTTATTATTATGATTTATTTCTTTTTGTATTTGCACAATTTGTTGTCTCCTGCATTCTTCCCAAGAAGAACGTCTTTTCACTGATTCTGTTATGGTTATTACTTTAGGGACTTACTGAATATGTCCACAAGAAAATAAATCTCAGGGTTGTATAAGGTGACATATATGTACTTTGACAGAGACCTTGACAACTGTGAGGACAGTGTAGAACAGAAAACTGTTGACCATAGCACCACAGGATAGTGGAGCAGAATTAGGCCATTCAGAATTAGACTTATTAGGCCCAATAAGTCTGCCATTCCATCATGGCTGATTTATTATCCTTCTCAACCTCATTCTCCTGCCTTCTTTCTGTGATCTTTGACACCCTGACTAATCAAAAACCTATCAACCTCTGCTTTAAATATACCCAATAACTAGACCTCAACAGCCGCCTGTAGCAAGGAATTTCACCACTCTCGTGCTAAAGAAATTCCTCATCATCTTCATTCTAAGTAGTCATTCCTCTATTCTAGGTCTGTGTGCCTTGGTCTTAGACTCCCCCACTCTAGGATACATTCTCTTCACATCCCCTCTATCAATATTCAGTAGGTTTCAATGAGATCCCCCTCATTCTTCTAAACTCCAGCAAGTACAGGCCCAGGGCCATCAAATGCCCCTCATATGTTAACCCTTTCATTCCTGGGTTCATTCTTGTGAACTTCCTCTGGACCTTCTCCAATGCCAGCACACCTTTTTTTAAGTAAGGGGTCCAAATATGATCAGAATACTTTGAGTGCACACTGAGCAAGTGTGGATTTTCACACACAACAGTCTCTAGAGTTTATAGGGAATAGCATGAATTTTTTTTTTAAATCTAGTGAGCAACAGTTCTGTGGGTGAAAAAACCTCGTTAATGAGAAAGATCAAAGGAGATTGGCTAGACTGGTTCAAGCTGCAGGAAGGCGACAGTATCTCAAATAACCACGTGTTACAGCAGTGGTGTGCAGAAGAGTATCTCTGAATGCACAACACGTCAAGCCTTGAAGTGGACGGGCTACTGCAGCAGAAGATTCCAAGAACATACACCCAGCGGCCACCAGATAAAGAGTTGACTGAGTGAACTTTGACTAGTTCCGCACAACAAAGTGGGCTGAAGGACCTGGCCTTCTGCTGTTCTCTGTGAACAGATTGGAGTGTAATTCATGGATGTGAACAATTGGTTCTGCTCCCTATTCCATGATGGTCTGAGCCAATGAGTAAGTCCTTCCAGCAGCAGCTCCTTGGCATTGCCCGCCTCTAACCAACAGTTCATCTCAGTGCCTCTGGCGAGATTCAGAATGCAGCACCTCCCAGCAGGATGGGTATGCCGGACTCCCTGCCAAGCCTGGATCATTTGACAGACTCTCTGGCACGATGGGAATGTCGTCTTTGCCAGGCCTGGAGATCGGCCGTGCTTTAAATGCAAGTGTAGCAGCACCCAGGCTCAGTGCTCGAAGCAGAACAGTACAGACGCTTTGAGCAGAAGGCCATTCAGCCAGAGAGTCCTTGACAGTCGCAAGTCCTCCGTCCCTCTCTCTATCTATTACCTACACATTACGTCCTGGTATGTTTCAAGGTGGCGAGGATTTCAAATTCTCAGTGAGATCCATGCCCTTAACACTGGTCCAGAAAAACCTTTCTGTTTTTCAGATTCCCTGAGCCAATTTGTGTGAAAGTGTCAGCCCTGGTTCAGGGAAACATGGCCTGTCCTCTCTGCTCCTTTCTGATTCAAGCACTAAGGGAACAAATTGCTGTACAGGACTGAGGTAGATCAACTGGTTGAGTTCAAAGTACAAAGTTCAAAAGTACATTTATCATCAAAGTATGTGTGCATTACACAACCTTGAGATTTGTCTCCTTACAGTCAGCAATGGAACAAGAAACCCAAAAGAACACATTAAAAAAAAGCAGGCCCTCAAGCACTCAATGCACAGAGAGAGGAAAAAAAGCACTGTTGTTACGCGTGCAAGAAACAGCATTCAGAATGGACGAGAGCCCAGAGCAGCTGGAGCAGGCCCACAGCCTCAATTCAGCACAGAGCCCTATGACACGTACAAACTCCTGAGCAGGCCCACAGCCTCAGCCCCAGTGCAGTGAGCTGAACCGGCCTGACCTTTGCCTCCAGTCCTGATGTTTAAATCATCCAAACAAATAGTCGAGCCTCACTGTAAGTCCTGGGCCCTGTTGCAGAGCGAAGAAAGACCCGATGGTTGGACGATTTAAATGTCGGGAGTCATTTCGCAACAGCAATTTTGCACTCAACGTCAGTAAGACCAAGGAAATGATTGTGGACTTCAGGAAGGGGAAGTTGAGGGAACTCACCAAAGGGTCAGCAAAGGGAAGGGTGAGCAGCTTCATGTTGCTAGATGCCAACAGCTCTAGGCTTAGTCCTGGTCCCAACATATTGATGAAATTATGAAAAAGGCATGACAGCAGCTACAGTTCATTAGGACTTTGATGAGACTTGGTATGGCACCAAAGACCTCGCAGATTTCCACAGATGAAGAGCATTCTGAATGGCTGGTACGCAGAGGCCAATGCACAGCATCAAAAGAGGCTGCAGAGGGTTGTAGACTCCATCATGGGCAGAACCTCCCCACTGTCACAGACATCCTCAAAAAAGTGATGCATCAGCAGGCGGTATCCATCATTAAGGACCCTCATCATCCAGAACTTGCCTTGTTCTCATTGCCACCATCGGGGGGAGGAGGTACAGGAGTCTGGAGACACACACTCAATATTTTAGCAACAGCTTCTGCCCCTCCGTCGACAGTTTTCTGAATAGACCATAAACCCATGAAGGCAGTCTCGCTGTTTTTCTGGGTCTTTTTTGTTGGCCCACAACTCAAGCAGGTCATCAATGACAGACAATTCAATAAACTTCTAGTGAAAATTACATGGGAGGCATTCAGGGATGTTACCAGACGGTGATGCAGCCTGTCAGAATGTTCTCTTCAGTACGTCTATAAAAGTATTTGAGTGTATGTGCTGTCTTGCCTTCTTTATAACTACATCGATATGTTCGGGCCAGGTTAGATCCTCAGAGATCTCGACACCCAGGAACTTGAAGCTGCTCACTCTCTCTTTCTGATCCCTCTATGAGGATTGGTATGTGTTCCTTTGTCTTGTCCTTCAGGAAGTCCACAATCAGCTCTTTCATCCTACTGATGCTGAGTGCCAGGTTGTTGCTGCGACACCATTCCACTAGTTGGCATATCTCACTCCTGTACACCCTCTCGTCACCACCTGAGATTCTACCAACAATGGTTGTATCGTTAGCATATTTATAGATGGTATTTGAGCTATGCCTAGCCACACAGTTATGTGTGTATAGAGAGTAGAGCAGTGGGCTAAGCACACACCCCTGAGGTGCACCAGTGTACTTTATAGGTTTGTGGGTATATCTTATATACCAACAAATTTTGGGCTGCTGATCATGAATTTTTTTTTAATTGCTTATCTTTCAATTCATAATTCGTCAGGATAACTGATGCAAAGATTAAGGAAGGCATTTTTATTGGTCTACAAATCAATCAGGTTATCAATGACAGGCAATTCAATGAACTTCTAGTGGGACCATAAAAAAATCACACAGAAGGCATTTAAAGATATTATTGAAAATCTTCTTGGCAACTACAGAACACCAAAGTACATGCAGCTGGTTGACAACATGCTTCATGCATGCTAAACCATAAAGTGCAACATGTCACTAAAGATTCATTTTCTGCATTCCCATTTAGACTTCTTCCCTGCAAATCTTGGTGCTGTTAGTAACGAGCACGGTGAAAGGTTTCACCAGGACATTGTGGTCATGGAGAAACGGTATCAGGGCAACTGGAATCCATCAATACTGGCTGATTATTGTTGGACACTTAATCAAGAAGCCTCAGACACTGAGTACAAACAAAAATCATCAAAAAATATTTTTAGTGTAGTTGAACTATTGTAAAGTGTCAGCACTGTTATGCATCATATTCAATAAAAGTTAATTTTTTGTTTCTCCAAATTCCTACGTAATACAAGTAGTCTGAAATTATATTTGTGTTCAGCTTCATGTGGTCTATCACAAACAAAAAAAAATTCTGAGAAAGCAACACTTCTGAAAAGATTTTGTTGTCCAGTGTAATTAGTTCAACACAACATTGTCAGCAGCAGGGCCTGGTGGTGTGCTCTGCATATCTCTGTTCCATGTTCGAACATGGCCCTTCTCCTAATTTCACTTTGAAGTCAAAACTTACAACTACAAGCTTCTCTAGTTCTGTGTCTCACACATTTCCTACTGGTGCGGCTTCCCTCTTGTACCTGCTAATTGATTTTAATCTTTACAGATGCGTTTTTTCTGTGAGAACTCGGGGAAGAGAATGAAATAACTCTGCTAATGATTCCTGCTCCTGCTTTCTCTCTTTGTAATTATTTTACCAAGCAGCTTAGTTTTTTTTTAAAGTAACAATTACGATATTTTTTCTAAAGCCTCAGGATCTCACAACTCTCCAGAGCTAAAAAAAATCTATATGCAAAACAGTTACTCGCAGTGTAATGTATACCACTAGCTATTGGACTTGTATACAGCATGGTCTTTAATGCAAGTCCGATGTTTCAGTGTAACCTTTAATTTGCCCTAAATATCTTGCCTGTTTAATGAGGGAAAGGTTTAATGTATTGCAACGTTTAAATGTTGAGAGAAGGAGAGGTAAAGAAGAATGATTGCTTCCTTTTAGGGTCTTCTGACACTCAAGGCCAACCTGTTCAAAGTCCAGCCATGCAATCTTTATAAAGTACTGAGTACAGGAGACGGGATGTTATGCTGGCGTTGTATAAGATGAGCCACAGAATGGACAGCTGGACGGGGTGTCAGCGAACCTGCTCGAAAACCTGTTGTACAGGGGAGGGGCCCCTGCATAAAGAGGTTTCCACTGGGGGCCTCCTCCACCGCCAGGTAGTAAAACAAACCGCCAAGGCGAGTCCGGTCGGCAGACGAAGGCAGGGAAGTGAAAGCGTGCAAGAGCAGCCCACAGAAGAAACGCTTTGGAACGTCACTGACGAGAAGGGTGGGCACTCCCGTGAGATGGCTTACGTTATGGCCTGGGTCTGACGAGCACGTCCCGGCCCATCAGCTGGTAGGGCAGCCAGAATCCCTCCACTTGCCTGAGCCCACTTGACACCCATCATGATAGGACGGGGATCAGTCCCCCCAGCAGACAGAGCACCATCCCCCGCGAGCGCAGGAGCACCATGTCTGGGTGAGACTAGATCCCATACCCTCAACCGCTCTCGGTAAAACCGAGGCAGTTCCCTCAACGTGGCACTCTGATTCTGTCCGCTGGAAGCCGCGTACCTTCCTGCAGGCAGTGTTCCTGGCTGCGAAAGTGTATCGCCAAAATGTGGTGAACTACATATACCTGTCTGGACACTCCCCCTGCTGACTGCTCCTGTGGCTCCTCCCACAGACCCCGGTATAAAGGCGATCAGAGCCTGGGCCCAGCCTCTCAGTCTCCAGGATGTAGTATGGTGGTCACTCACTGCTGGTTCCTTCTTCCAGTCAATAAAAGCCGATATCTCGCCTTACGTCTCAGAGTGAGTTATTGATGGTGCATCACAAAGCCTGCCACCTTGCAGCGCAGTCACTATACTGGCGTCTCTGCAAAGTCCTGAGGTGGAGAGCCAACAGCTGGGAAGAAGAAGTGGAAGTCTACCCCCAGCACAACAGTTCAGAGATGAGACTGGACAGGCCGGAGGGGAGAAGGAGTGGATAGGCTTGGAAGTTCGTGCAGGGTTACAAAGAAACCTCAGCGCTGTTACGTTAAATGCACCGTGGGTTAACAGTGAAGAATCATATTCTGGAAGAATTAGGGAACTTTTATTTACAGTAATAAACAAACACGTCTTAACCCAGCCACGTACTGGAACATTCTAGCAATTCTGCGCATGCTCAGTGCTCTGTCCAATCATGTACTGGCACATCATTGCACGTGATATCACCACATATTCCTTTCCTTAAAAAGAAAAAAACAATTAACGATGTTAATCAAAACAATCTATATCAGATAACTGAAACTCTGAAGTTGGCTCTTTCTTAAGGTATTTGCGATTTCTTCTTAATACTGCTCCCCCCTCTGTTTGGACTATATATGATCTGGTCTGTGTCCATGTGTTCATTTTATTTTGTATCCTCCCTTTGTCTCCTTGTTCTTCAGGCTAACATCTCCTTAGATCAGTCAATTCACGTTCCACTTCCATTTATAATGAAGTACGAATCTTCTTTTCTTCATCTAATTCATTTATTAACTGTGTAATCTCCTTTTTATGCTGAGACTTCATCATTTCAATAAAACTTCTCAATTCCTTCACCTGTGCTTTCTCTTCTTCCTGATACTGTGCCCACTGTGAGCGTTCTTGCTCTAGACGGTGATGGAACTGAATCTCATATTCTCTCAGTGTCTCTTTCATTATTGCTTGCATTGAAGCATCCTCCTCCTGCCATTGCTTTTTCACATCATCAATTGCCTCCTGTTTGGTCGTCCCAGACACTGTAGCTTTTATATTCTCCATGACAGCGTTTGCTTCTGTGAGCTGTGCAGCAGTCACAAACAGAAGAAACCTTTTTCCCAACCGGACTGCTCCTCTAAGTCCAAAGTCCTCTTCACCCAGCCGGAATTCAGAAGATTGAGAGGGGATCTTATAGAAATTATGAAAGGGACAGTTGTATCAGCTGGTAGGCGAGTTCAGAACTAGGGGACATAGCCCCAAGATTCGGGGGAGTAGATTTAGGATGGAGATGAGGAGGAACTGCTTTTCCCAGAGGGTGGTGAATCTGTGGAATCTTCTGCCCAATGAAGCAGTGGAGGCTACCTCAGTAAGTATACTTATTCAAGGCTGGATAGATTTTTGCAGAGTAGGGGAATTGAGGGTAATGGGGAAAAGGCAGGTAGGTGGAGATGAGTCCATGTCCAGACCAGCCATGATCTTATTGAATGGCGGGGCAGGCTCGATGGGCCGGATGGCTGACTCCTGCTCCTATTCCTTATGTTCTGATGTTCAGCGCCAAGAAATGCGGACTGAAAAACTTCTCCAAAATAAATCCTTTCCGGCCTGCTGCCGAAGTGATATTCCACATTCTCAAAGTCCCCTGGCAGTCTCCAAAAACCGCTCTTTGGCTGTTTTGCAGCAAATATTCAACTTTAAGGGAGGAGAGAGAGCTCCGACAGTGTGGGCCCCTCCCTCAGCATTCCCCACCCGGCGTGCAGCCCTCTCACTGCAGGGTGCTGGGTGTTCTCATTTACCTTGGTGAGTGATCCCAGGTGAAGATGACTTAGGAGCCACTGAACCACCCTGACACAAGCTGGTACCTTTTGTTTTCAGAAAATGTCACAGTTCACCAAACTTCTGAAGTGCTAATTGAAGGAGGAACACAATTATTATTCAGTGAAGAATTGCTGGAGTGTTAATGAAGTGATCTTTATGTTGCTTCACAATCAGTTCTGCCAGGTTCAATTCCCCTGTGCTGCATTCTTCTGGAGTGAGAGCTGTGAGCGGTGGCAAGAGCTGCTCATGGGAGGTGAGTGTTTGTGATGGTAACAGAATCTTGTACAAAGCTAACAATAGACAGGTTGCCTATAAAAGAGAAAATTGAGGGGCAAACCCTGTCGGTCAGGCAGCAGCTATGGGAAACAGTCGATGTTTTGGGCTGAGACCCTTCACCAGGCAGAAGATGGCACCAGTGAACACTGCTACCACAGGCGACGTCCTTAAGACTGGTCATGAAGCCACTCCTTTTTCCCCTTGTATGTCTTTTTAATTCAAATGTGATTTGGCTACTGTTAGAGTCTGTAATCTACAATCTGGCGGTGTGATTTTGGGCCAATCGAGTGATCTGGCGCTTTGCTGCCTCACGAGGCTGCGGCCAAAGTGTGTGGCATAGAGACCAGGAAGCCAGGCGATGGGGAGCGGGCCCATGAATGACTAAATCTCTCGCCGAGGAAGATTGAGATCATCGAGGCGGGGGTGGAAGGCGAGCAGGTGTTCAACACCATCGATCAGCCTCTCACTCGCTGCTGTTGGAGGGACGTGTCTGCGTGGGGCAGTTTCTCGCTCTCTCTCTTGCTGCTCCCGGAGGGAAGGTCCCCGTGTTTCAGTGATCTCTCTCTCTCCCTCAACGCTGTTGGCGGATGACGCCTGAGCAAGGTTTAATCTACACGGATTGCAGATTCGGACTCCAGTTCAGGTTCATGATGTGTTCTCGGTTCTAGTTCGAGTTCGGGCTGTTCGGTTTTGTTACTACCTTTGGGCGATTTTTGTATCTGGACAACCCACAGATAACGAACACCACGCTGAACTATACTGAAATATGCCTTTTGGTTTTGAGCTTTATATTCTGTGTTTTCATTTGATGTTGCGGTTTGCACGTATTTCTTACGTGTGGGTGGGGGGGGGGGTGATGTCTGATTTTTTTTGAACAGATTTCATGGCTCTTTGTGACTGTGGTTGTGAAGATGAATATCAGGGTCATAGACACTCTGATAATAAACATACTTTGAATCTTGAAGAGTCTCACCCCAAAATGCCAACTGTTCAATGGTAATAAGTGCTTTATTGATCCTGAGTGGGAAATTATTTTGTTATAGCAACAACATTTAAAAACACACTTAGCAAAAACAATAAATACAATAACAATATTAACTAATTATAATGTCCAGAATAATAATATGTGCAATAATAAGTTAATAATGCACAAAATAATAGAACAGAGACTATTGTATTATGATGTGTGTCTGCTGTCTCACAGAGATGAACTGTTGTATTTGCTTATTGCATTTGGTAGGAAAGATTTTCTGTGACGATCCTTGTGACAGCTGAACTGAATGAGTCTATTTGAAAGGGTGCTCCGCTGCTTATTCAGAAGGTCATGGAGAGGATGTGCCTGATTACCCATAATGGATAATAATTTGTTTAGTGACTTCCTCTCCACCACCAGCTCAATATTGTCCGGATTGTAGCCAAGGACAGATCCTGCCTGTTCGATGAGTTTCTTTGGTCTTTTGGCCAGCACTGATGCTGCTCCTCCAACATAAAGCCGCAAAGAAGACTGCTGTCGTTACAAAAGATCTCCAACATCCTGCCGCACACATTGAAGGATCTCGGCTAAAGTCTGCTCATCCCATTCTTGTAGACAGCCTTGGTGTTGGTTTCCAATCGAGTCTGTTGTCGAGGTGAACACCCAGGTATTTGTACTCCTCCATTGCCACAACTTCTTCTCCCAGAATGTACACAGGACTCGTCACAGTCCTCTTCCTCCTAAAATCAATCACCATCTCCCTGGTTTTGGCCACATTCAGGAGCAGGTGATTCCTCCCACACCACTCCACAAACTGTCCCTGTACTCCGACTCCTGCCCAGAGACAGAGACAGGATGGTCCCTTGTGGCGTGCGCTCTCTCTCTCTCTCTCTCTCTCTCTCTCTCTCTCTCTCTCTCTCTCTCTCTCTCTCTCTCTCTCTCTCTCTCTCTCTCTCTCCCTCTCTCTCTCCCTCTCTCTCTCTCTCTCTCTCTCTCTCTCTCTCTCTCCCTCTCTCTCTCTCTCTCCCCCTCCCTCCCTCTCCCTCTCCCTTCCCCTCCCTCCCCCCCTCCCTCCCTCCCTCCTCTTGATATTGTTGAATGCAGAAACCTCCAACAACTGCAGCCACTCTCTCGATGTTTTGATCTCTCACTGCACTTCAGTCAGAAACATCAGCGAGGAGCCAGGTCACCCATGACCTGAGCTACCTCACGTACCCCAGAGGTGCACAGCTTGAAAAGTCAGCTGCTCAGTGAATTCTGAGAATGAGAACCTCCTCCCTCGAAAAAGGCATTTTGACAGCAGCTGTAGATCACAGACTCTGAAAGGACTCCAAGCACCGTGAAAAGTTAAGAAGAGACATGAGAAGGGGAGGTGAACAAGGTGATGTGCAGAGGTGATTTCCACACTGGTTTTCACCGTTGTGATCGACTTCCTTCACAAACTTATGAACGTGGGCCACGAGTCTCCTCATATTTGGTGCACTGCATGCCTGATCTGACTGTAGCTTTGATGGCCAACAATCACATTCCATATCCTCTACCCCCTGTTTCTCCTTAGGAGTTAGAGAAGATTTGCATGTCACCAAAGACTCTCGCAAATTTATACAGTTGTACCGTGGAAGGCATTCAGACTGGTTGCATTACCATCTTGTACGGGGGGGGGGGGGGGGGAGGGGGTCACTGCACGGGATCAGGAAAAGCTGCAGAAGGATGGAAATTCTGCCAAACCCCAGACACTGGCCTCCCCAGCATCCAGGAGACCTTCAAACGGTGATGCCTCAAAAAGGCAACCCCTATCATTAGGGCCCCCACCTGCCAGGACATGCCCTCTTCTCATTGCTACCATCAGGAAGGAGGTACAGAGGCCTAAAGGCACACACTTAAAGTGTCACCAACAGCTTCTTCCCCTCAGCCATAAAACGATGAACAGACAATGAACCCATGAAGATTATCTCACTATTTTAACTCCCTTTTGGACAAACTTCTTTAATTTTTGTAGACCTTTCTCATAATATATCTTTTTTTATGTATTGCATTGTATTGCTGCCACAAACCAATGACATAGGATAACACGAGTGAATCTGCAGATGCTGGAAATAAATAAAAACACAAAACACTGGCAGAACTCAGCAGGCCAGACGGCATCTATGGGAGGAGGTAATAATGACGTTTCGGGCCGAAGCCCTTCATCAGGATAACATACTGGCATCCCAGGTTCAGTTCCTGCTGCTGTCTTTAAGGAGTTTGTATGTTCTTCCCGTGACCGCATGGGTTTCCTCCGCGTGCTCTGGTTTCCTCCCAAAGACGTACTGGTTGGAAGGTTAATTGGCATTGTAAATTGACCTGTGGTAAGACCAGGGTTACATCTGGAGACTGCTGGGTGGTGTGGCCCAAAGGACAAATGGGCCTATTCCTCACTGTATCCCAACAAAATAAGTCAAACATGCTGGTGATGTTAAACCAAATTCTGATTCTGAGGTAAAGGATGCTTCATTTACAGCCAGCTTACAGGCCTAGATGCTACATGTAAGGCCAGGCTTTATTACCCTCCCCTAATTGCCCTTCTGTTAGTTAGAGTGGTCCACTGGAACCTCTGTAGTTCACCATCGTTCATCCTCTCCACATCCACTCTATTAAGGCCTTTCAACATTCAATAGGTTTCAATGAGATCACCCCTCATTCTTCTGAATTCCATAGAGTACAGGCCCAGCGTCATTAAATGCTCTTCATATGACAAGCCTTTCAATGACGGAATCATTCTTGTGAACCTCCTTTGAACCCTGTCCAACTTCAGCACATCCTTCCATAGATAAGGGGCCCAAAACTGCTCACAATATACTCCGGATGAGGCCTCACCAATGCATTATAAAGATTACATCCTTGTTATTACAGCACCAGCGAGCCAGGTTCAATCTGCCACCGTCTGTAAGGAGTTTGTCCATTCTTGCTCTGACTTCACTGGGTTTCCACCAGATGCTCCGGATTCTTCACACTTCCAAAGACATACCGGTCCAGTTTTGTATGTTATGGGCATGGCATGTTGGTGCCAGAAGGATGGAGACACTTGTGGAACGTCCCCAGCACATCCACAAATTGTGTTGATGCATTTCAACGTAACTGTATTATCAAAGTACATAAATGTCACTGCATACAACCCTGAGATTCATTTTCTGCAGGCATAATCAATAAATCTATGGAATTATAACAGTAACAGAAGCAATGAAAGACCACTCGACTAGGACGTTCAACCAGAGTGCAGAAGACAACTGCACAAATACAAAAAGAAGAAACAATAATAATAAATAAATAAGCAATAAATATCAAGAACATGAGATGAAGAGTGTTTGAAAGTGAGTTCAAAGGCAGTGGGAACATTTCAATGATGGGACAAGTGAAGTTGAATGATATTATCCCTTTTGGTTCAGGAGCCAGATGGTTGAGGGGTAATAACTGTTCCTGAACCTGGTGGTATGGGACCTGAGGCTCATTGCGGTGAGTGAAGTTATCCACACTGGTCCAGGAGCCTGATGGTTGTGGGGTAATAACTGTTCCTGAACCTGGTGGTGTGGGACCTGAGGCTCATTGCGGTGAGTGAAGTTATCCACACTGGTTCAGGAGCCTGATGGTTGTGGGGTAATAACTGTTCCTGAACCTGGTTGTGTGGGGCCTGAGGGTCATTGTGGTGAGTGAAGTTATCCACACTGGTTCAGGAGCCTGATGGTTGAGGGGTAATAACTGTTCCTGAACCTGGTGGTGTGGGACCTGAGGCTCATTGTGGTGAGTGAAGTTATCCACACCGGTTCAGGAGCCTGATGGTTGTCAGGTAGTAACCATTCCTTTCACCATCTGTTTTGATACCTAGATGTATAGGACCAAATTGAACTAATCTTACAAAAGGAAAAACAATAACAGAATGCAGAATAAAATGTTACTCTTACAGAGGAAGTGCAATACAAGCAGACAGATAATCAGGTGGAGGTGCCATGATGAGACTGGGAGAGCAAGAGTTAATCTTTAAAATATGGTAGAATAACAGTTTGGATTGAGCTTTACAGTGCCAGTGATCAGAGTTGCATTTCAGCCACTGTTCTCCCTGTGACTGAGTAAGTTTACTCAGAGTGCTCCAGTTTCCTTCCACATTCCAGTGATTTAGGTGTCAGTGTGTTAATTGGTCCAATGGGTGTAACCGGGCTTGTTGGGTTGGAGGGACCTGTTACCGTGCTGTCATCATCACTCTGTGCCATGTCGTATGACATGGGCAATCATGGCCTTCGACCGTGATTGTCCTTGGCGAACCTTTTCCACTGAAGTGGTTTGTCATTGCCTTCCTCTACAAGACGGGTGATCCCAGCCATTATCAATACTTTTTAGAGATTGTCCGCTTGTTGTCAGTGGTCGCAAAACCAGGACTTGTGATCTCCACCAGCTGCTCGTACAACATCCACCACCTACTCTCATGGCTTCATGGGACTTTGACTGGGGAGCCAAGCAGCTGCCCAAGGCTGACTCGCAGGCTCGCAGAAGGAAGGAACTCCTTACACCTCCTTGGGTGAGACGTATCTCTATCCTGCCACCCACTGTGCTGCATTCCTAAATAAATAAAATATTATAATACTGAACTATTGGTTACATAGATTCATAGAAATCTGAGCACATCTACACTGTGCTGAACCATCTACCATAGCCCTCCATCTATGTACCCATCCAAACCTCTCATAAATATTGAAATTGAACTTGCATGCATCACTTGCGCTGGCAGCTCGTTCTACACTCTCATTACACTCTTAGTGAAGAAGTTTCCCTTCATGTTCCCCTTTAACTTTACACCTTTCACCCTTAACTCATGACCTCGAGTTGTAGTCCCACCCAACCTCAGTTAAGAAAGCTGCTTGCACTTACCCTTTCTATATCCCTCATCATTTTGTATACCTCTATCAAACCTCCTCTCAATCTTCTGCACTCCAAGGAATAAAAAAGATAGAAACATAGAAAAATAGAAAACCTACAACACAATACAGGTCCTTTAGCCCAGAAAGTTGCGTGGAACATGTCCCTACCTTAGAAATTACTAGGCTTACCCATAGCCCTCTATTTTTCTAAGCTCCATGTACCTATCCAAAAATCTCTTAAAATACCCTATCATATCCACTTTCACCACTGTTGCCGGCAGCCCATTCCACGCACTTACCACTCTCTGTGTAAAAATCTTACCCCTGACATCTCCTCTGTACCTACTCCCCAGCACCTTAAACCTGTGTCCTCTTGTGGCAACCATTTCAGCCCTGGGAAAAAGCCTCTGACTATCCACACAATCAATGCTTCTCATCATCTTATACACCTCTATCAGGTCACCCCTCATCATCCGTCAGTCCAAGGAGAAAAGGCTGAGTTTATTCAACCCATTCTCATAAGACATGCTCCCCAATCCAGGCAACATCCTTGTAAATCTCCTCTGCACCCTTTCTATGGCTTCCACATCCTTCCTGTAGTAAGGCGACCAGAACTGAGCACAGTACTCCAAGTGGTAAATTGGATTAGTAAGTATGCCGATGATACTATAAATCAGAGCATTGAGTATAGGAATTGGGATGTAATGTTAAAATTGTACAAGGCATTGGTAAGGCCAAATTTGGAATATTGTGTACAGTTCTGGTCACCGAATTATAGGAAAGATATCAATAAATTAGAGAGAGTGCAGAGACGATTTACTAGGATGTTACCTGGGTTTCAGCACTTAAGTTACAGAGAAAGGTTGAACAAGTTAGGTCTCTATTCATTGGAGCGTAGAAGGTTGAGGGGGGATTTGATCGAGGTATTTAAAATTTTGAGAGGGATAGATAGAGTTGACGTGAATAGGCTGTTTCCATTGAGAGTAGGGGAGATTCAAACGAGAGGACATGATTTGAGAGTTAGGGGGCAAAGGTTTAAGGGAAACTCGAGCGGGTATTTCTTTACACAGAGAGTGATAGCTGTGTGGAATGAGCTTCCTGTAGAAGTAGTAGAGGCCAGTTCAGTTGTGTCATTTAAGGTAAAATTGGATAGGTATATGGACGGGAAAGGAGTGGAGGGTTATGGGCTGAGTGCGGGTAGGTGGGACTAGGTGAGATTAAGAGTTCGGCACAGACTAGGAGGGCCGAGATGGCCTGTTTCCGTGCTGTGATTGTTATATGGTTAAATATAGCTGCAACATTACCTCTCGGCTCCTAAATTCAAACCCATGTTTGACGAAGGTCAATATACCGTACGCCTTCTTAACCACAGAGCCAACCTGCGCAGCTGCTTTGAGCGTCCTATGGACTCGGACCCCAAGATCCCTCTGATCCTCCACACTGCCAAGAGTCTTACCATTAATACTATATTCTGCCATCATATTTGACCTACCAAAATGAATGATTTCACATTTATCTGGGTTGAACTCCATCTACTACTTCTCAGCTCAGTTTTGCATCCTATCAGTGTCCCGCTGTAACCTCTGACAGCCCTCCACATTATCCACAACACCCCCAACCTTTGTGTCATCAGCAAACTTACTAACCCATCCTTCCACTTCCTCATCCTGGTCATTTATAAAAATCACAAAGAATAAGGGTCCCAGAAGAGATCCCTGAGGCACACCACTGGTCACCAACCTCCATGCAGAATATGACCCGTCTACAACCACCCTTTGCCTTCTGTGGGCAAGCCAGTTCTGGATCCACAAAGCTATGCTCCCTGGGATCCCACGCCTCCTTACTTTCTCAATAAGCCTTGCATTGGGTACCTTATCAAATGCCTTGCTGAAATCCATATACATTACATCTACTGCTCTACCTTCATCGTGAGTCCCAGTGAGGTGAAACAAGAACAAGCCGTTCCCACAGTGTTGCGTTGATAATTGTGAATTAGAAAACAAAATTTCCACTTCCCCTTTGTTAGAATGAAGGGATCTGGGAATACAGGTCCATAACTCATTGAACGTGATGTCACAGTTAGATAGGGTTGTAAAGAAAGCTGTTGGCACATTGGTCTACCTAAATCAAATTATTACGTATGGGAGATGGGATGTTTTGTTGAAGTTGTATAAGATGCTGGTAAGGATGAATTTGGAGTTTTGTGTGCAGTTTAGGTCATCTACTTACAGGAATGATGTAAATCAGTTTGAAAGATTGCAGAGAAAATTTACAAGGATGATACTGGGTATGGAGGACCTGAGTTATGAGGAAAGATTGAATAGGTTAGGACTTTATTCCTTGGAATGTAGAAGTTTGAGAGGAGATTTGATAGAGGTATACAAAATTATGAGGGGTATAGATAGGGTAAATGCAAGCAGGCTTTTTCCATTGAGGTTGGGTGGCACTATAACCAGAGGTCATAGGTTAAGGGTGAAAGGGGAGAATTTTAAGGGGAACATGAGAGGGAACTTTTTCACATAGAGAGTTTTGAGAGTGTGGGATGAGCAATATAACCAAACAATTACAACACAGAAATAGTCCATCTCAGCCCTTCTAGTCCATGCCGAACGCTACTCTCACCTAGACCCACCAACCTGCACTCAACCTATAACCCTCTATTCCTTTCCTGTCCATATACCTATCCAATTAAAAACATTTTTTTTAATAAGCTACCAGAGTAACTGGTGCATTCAAGCACTATTTCGTATTTAAGAGAAGCTTGAATAGGTAACTGGATGGAAGGGGTTTGGATGGCCATGGTCCCGGTGCAGATCGATGGGAATCTTCAGCTTTTAAAATCAAATAAACTAGATGGACTGAAAGGCCTGTTTCTATGAGACCGTGGGAATTGCTACTGTTCTACGATCTGTGTGTCCTTTTCTGTACAGCATTTACAAATGAATTCTAATGAGGGAGTTTCAATCCAGGACATTCAGTTTCAAGGACATATTAGTTTGTTCAGAGTATGAGTATAATGCAGAATAATGACAGTTAGAATTTGGATGGATCGTCCACCCTCGGTCTTCCTCACTCACACTCTGAATTTGGATGGATCATCCACTCTCGGTCTTCCTCACTCACACTCTGAATTTGGATGGATCGTCCACCCTCGGTCTTCCTCACTCACACTCTGAATTTGGATGGATCATCCACTCTCGGTCTTCCTCACTCACACTCTGAATTTGGTTGGATCGTCCACTCTCGGTCTTCCTCACTCACACTCTGAATTTGGATGGATCGTCCACTCTCGGTCTTCCTCACTCACACTCTGAATTTGGATGGATCGTCCACTCTCGGTCTTCCTCACTCACACTCTGAATTTGGATGGATCGTCCACTCTCGGTCTTCCTCACTCACACTCTGAATTTGGATGGATCGTCCACTCTCGGTCTTCCTCACTCACACTCTGAATTTGGATGGATCGTCCACTCTCGGTCTTCCTCACTCACACTCTGAATTTGGATGGATCGTCCACCCTCGGTCTTCCTCACTCACACTCTGAATTTGGATGGATCATCCACCCTCAGTCTTCCTCACTCACACTCTGAGTCAGATCTAGTTCCAGACTTATTAAAGCACACATTTTATACAGGAAATCCATTAACTATCTAATTATGTATTCCAGCTTGCTGTGATGGTCTGCAGCCTACATGCACTTGACTCTTCTCCAAAATCAACACCATCTGCTGTCTCTCTGGGTTATGGGGTGGCAGCAAATGGAGTGGAGCTGTAACTGGCTGCTGAAGGCCAGCGCAGGAAGCGGGGGGGGGGGGGGGTGCAGCTGAGCATAGGCCAGCACCCAGCAGGGAAAGCATCCCACAGCGAAAGGGCGTTTCGCGCACTGCGCTGAGCGCCCCTTCCCTTCACACTGCCGGTTGGCTGTGAGACCGGCTCCTGCAACTCAACGCCAGGCCTGGACCGTGGCGGACAGCTACAATAAAACACAGCAGGCGTATCTTCTGGAACGTGGTGAGCGGATGAAACGAAGGTTGGTGCTGCTGTGCATAGTGCAGATTTAGAGGGCACGTGCTATCACGAGAGGCTGGATGATCCTGGGTTGTTTTCTCTGGAGCGGCGGAGGCTGAGGGGAGATCTGATAGAGGTTTATAAGTTGATGAGAGGCACAGATAGAGTATAGAGGGAGTATCTGTTCCCCAGGGTAGAAATGTCTAATACCAGAGGGCATGCATTGAAGGTGAGAGAGGTAAATTCAAGGGCGATGTGAGGGGTAAGGATTTTACTCAGAGAGCTGTGGATGCCCGGAATGTGCTGTCTGTTATGGTGGTAGAGATAAATACATGAGAGGCTTTTAAGAAATCTGTACTAGTCAGTGTACAGATCTTCCCCTGAGAGAGGGGGCTGAGAGACACCATCAGTGTACAGATCTTCCCCTGAGAGAGGGGGACTGAGAGACAGCGGTCAGTGTACAGATCTTCCCCTGAGAGAGGGGGCTGAGAGACACCATCAGCGTACAAATCTCCCCCCGAGAGAGGGGGACTGAGAGACACCGGTCAGTGTACAGATCTCCCCCCGAGAGAGGGGGACTGAGAGACACCGGTCAGTGTACAGATCTCCCCCCGAGAGAGGGGGACTGAGAGACAACGGTCAGTGTACAGATCTTCCCCCGAGAGAGGGGGACTGAGAGACACCGGTCAGTGTACAGATCTCCCCCCGAGAGAGGGGGACTGAGAGACAGCGGTCAGTGTACAGATCTTCCCCCGAGAGAGGGGGACTGAGAGACAGCGGTCAGTGTACAGATCTCCCCCCGAGAGAGGGGGACTGAGAGACACCGGTCAGTGTACAGATCTTCCCCTGAGAGAGGGGGCTGAGAGACACCATCAGTGTACAGATCTTCCCCTGAGAGAGGGGGCTGAGAGACACCATCAGTGTACAGATCTTCCCCTGAGAGAGGGGGACTGAGAGACAGCGGTCAGTGTACAGATCTCCCCCCGAGAGAGGGGGACTGAGAGACACCATCAGTGTACAGATCTTCCCCTGAGAGAGGGGGCTGAGAGACACCATCAGTGTACAGATCTTCCCCTGAGAGAGGGGGACTGAGAGACAGCGGTCAGTGTACAGATCTCCCCCCGAGAGAGGGGGCTGAGAGACACCGGTCAGTGTACAGATCTCCCCCTGAGAGAGAGGGACTGAGAGACACCGGTCAGCGTACAGATCTTCCCCTGAGAGAGGGGGACTGAGAGACACCATCAGTGTACAGATCTTCCCCTGAGAGAGGGGGCTGAGAGACACCATCAGTGTACAAATCTCCCCCCGAGAGAGGGGGACTGAGAGACACCATCAGTGTACAAATCTCCCCCCCGAGAGAGAGGGACTGAGAGACACTTGTCAGTGTACAAATCTCCCCCCGAGAGAGGGGGACTGAGAGACACCATCAGTGTACAGATCTCCCCCCGAGAGAGAGGGACTGAGAGACACTTGTCAGTGTACAAATCTCCCCCCGAGAGAGGGGGACTGAGAGACACCATCAGTGTACAAATCTCCCCCCGAGAGAGGGGGACTGAGAGACACCATCAGTGTACAAATCTCCCCCCGAGAGAGAGGGACTGAGAGACAGCGGTCAGTGTACAGATCTTCCCCTGAGAGAGGGGGACTGAGAGACAGCAGTCAGTGTACAAATCTCCCCCCGAGAGAGGGGGACTGAGAGACACCGGTCAGCGTACAGATCTTCCCCTGAGAGAGGGGGACTGAGAGACACCATCAGTGTACAAATCTCCCCCCGAGAGAGAGGGACTGAGAGACACCATCAGTGTACAAATCTTCCCCTGAGAGAGGGGGCTGAGAGACACCATCAGTGTACAAATCTCCCCCCGAGAGAGAGGGACTGAGAGACACCATCAGTGTACAAATCTCCCCCCGAGAGAGGGGGACTGAGAGACACCGGTCAGTGTACAGATCTCCCCCCGAGAGAGGGGGACTGAGAGACACCGGTCAGCGTACAGATCTTCCCCTGAGAGAGGGGGACTGAGAAACACCATCAGTGTACAAATCTCCCCCCGAGAGAGGGGGACTGAGAGACACCGGTCAGCGTACAGATCTTCCCCTGAGAGAGGGGGACTGAGAAACACCATCAGTGTACAAATCTCCCCCCGAGAGAGGGGGACTGAGAGACACCGGTCAGCGTACAGATCTTCCCCTGAGAGAGGGGGACTGAGAGACACCATCAGTGTACAAATCTCCCCCCGAGAGAGAGGGACTGAGAGACACCATCAGTGTACAAATCTCCCCCCGAGAGAGGGGGACTGAGAGACACCATCAGTGTACAAATCTCCCCCCGAGAGAGGGGGACTGAGAGACACCATCAGTGTACAAATCTCCCCCCGAGAGAGGGGGACTGAGAGACAGCGGTCAGTGTACAGATCTCCCCCCGAGAGAGGGGGACTGAGAGACACCATCAGTGTACAGATCTCCCCCCGAGAGAGGGGGACTGAGAGACACTTGTCAGTGTACAAATCTCCCCCCGAGAGAGGGGGACTGAGAGACACCATCAGTGTACAAATCTCCCCCCGAGAGAGGGGGACTGAGAGACACCATCAGTGTACAAATCTCCCCCCGAGAGAGAGGGACTGAGAGACAGCGGTCAGTGTACAGATCTTCCCCTGAGAGAGGGGGACTGAGAGACAGCAGTCAGTGTACAGATCTCCCCCCGAGAGAGAGGGACTGAGAGACACTTGTCAGTGTACAAATCTCCCCCCGAGAGAGGGGGACTGAGAGACACCATCAGTGTACAAATCTCCCCCCGAGAGAGGGGGACTGAGAGACACCATCAGTGTACAAATCTCCCCCCGAGAGAGAGGGACTGAGAGACAGCGGTCAGCGTACAGATCTTCCCCTGAGAGAGGGGGACTGAGAGACACCGGTCAGTGTACAGATCTTCCCCTGAGAGAGGGGGCTGAGAGACACCATCAGTGTACAAATCTCCCCCCGAGAGAGAGGGACTGAGAGACACCATCAGTGTACAAATCTCCCCCCGAGAGAGGGGGACTGAGAGACACCGGTCAGTGTACAGATCTTCCCCTGAGAGAGGGGGACTGAGAGACACCATCAGTGTACAAATCTCCCCCCGAGAGAGGGGGACTGAGAGACAGCGGTCAGTGTACAGATCTTCCCCTGAGAGAGGGGGACTGAGAGACAGCAGTCAGTGTACAAATCTCCCCCCGAGAGAGGGGGACTGAGAGACAGCAGTCAGTGTACAAATCTCCCCCCGAGAGAGGGGGACTGAGAGACACCGGTCAGTGTACAGATCTTCCCCTGAGAGAGGGGGCTGAGAGACACCATCAGTGTACAAATCTCCCCCCGAGAGAGAGGGACTGAGAGACACCATCAGTGTACAAATCTCCCCCCGAGAGAGAGGGACTGAGAGACACCATCAGTGTACAAATCTCCCCCCGAGAGAGGGGGACTGAGAGACACCATCAGTGTACAAATCTCCCCCTGAGAGAGGGGGACTGAGAGACACCATCAGTGTACAAATCTCCCCCCGAGAGAGGGGGACTGAGAGACAGCGGTCAGTGTACAGATCTCCCCCCGAGAGAGGGGGACTGAGAGACACCATCAGTGTACAGATCTCCCCCCGAGAGAGGGGGACTGAGAGACAGCGGTCAGTGTACAGATCTCCCCCCGAGAGAGGGGGACTGAGAGACACCATCAGTGTACAAATCTTCCCCTGAGAGAGGGGGCTGAGAGACACCATCAGTGTACAAATCTCCCCCCGAGAGAGGGGGACTGAGAGACACCATCAGTGTACAAATCTCCCCCCGAGAGAGGGGGACTGAGAGACACCATCAGTGTACAAATCTCCCCCCGAGAGAGGGGGACTGAGAGACACCGGTCAGCGTACAAATCTCCCCCCGAGAGAGGGGGACTGAGAGACACCGGTCAGCGTACAAATCTCCCCCCGAGAGAGGGGGCTGAGAGACACCGGTCAGCGTACAAATCTCCCCCCAGGAGAGGGGGACTGAGAGACACCGGTCAGTGTACAGATCTCTGTCTGAGAGAGGGGGACTGAGAGATACTGGTCAGTGTACAGATCTCCCACTGAGAGTGAGGGATCGAGAGATAACGGTCAGTGTACAGATCTCTGTCTGAGAGAGGGGGACTGAGAGACACCGGTCAGTGTACAGATCTTCCCCTGAGAGAGGGGGACTGAGAGACACTTGTCAGTGTATAGATCTCCCTCTGAGAGAGGGGGACTGAGAGACACCGGTCAGTGTACAGATCTCCCCCCGAGAGAGGGGGACTGAGAGACACCGGTCAGTGTACAGATCTCCCCCTGAGAGAGGGGGACTGAGAGACACTTGTCAGTGTATAGATCTCCCTCTGAGAGAGGGGGACTGAGAGACACCGGTCAGTGTACAGATCTCCCCCCGAGAGAGGGGGACTGAGAGACATCGGTCAGTGTACAGATCTCCCCCTGAGAGAGGGGGACTGAGAGACACTGGTCAGTGTATAGATCTCCCTCTGAGAGAGGGGGACTGAGAGATGCTGGTCAGTGATTTGAGGAGGATGGTGGGATATAGACATGGTATAGGTAGGAGGCATTTGTTTATTTGGGGAGGGGTTGATTTAATTTTTAGCCTTTTAGCACAACATTGTGGGTTGAATGGCATTTTCCTGTGCTGTACTCTCCTATGTTCTATATTCTACGTTGTGGCAGGCTGCAACAGGAAAATGAGAGAGGATGCTCAGCTGGGCTGGTAAATGGCAGATGGATTTCAACACAGAAAACTGTAAAGGGATTCCGTTTGCAAGGGCAAATTTGAATGCAGCGCACAGGGTTAATAGCAGAGTCAGGTTTAATAGATTTGTTGTTATGCAGCAACAGTACAATGCAATACATAATAATCAAACCGAATTGTAGTAAATATGTATATATTAAACAATTAAATTAAATACGTAGTGCAAAAAATAGTGAGATGGTGTTCATGGGTTCAATGTCCATTCAGAAATCTGATGGCAGAGGGGAAGAAACTGTTCCTGAATCTGGCTCCTGTAGCTCCTCCCTGATGGTAGCAATGAGATTAACGGATGTAGTGGGTGATGGGGGTAATTTAATGACGGATGTCGCCTTCATGAGGCATTGCTCCTTGAAGGTGTCCTGAATGCTGGGGAGGATAGTGCCCATTATAGGCCTACGGAGTTCACAACTTTTTGCAGCTTATTTTGATCCTGTGCATTCCCCCCGCCCCCATTCCAGATGGTGATGCAGCCAATTAGAATTCAGGATTATTTGCAGTGTGAACCTGTCATCACAACAGGCGCCAGAGGAGGTTTTGGTGGCCACAAGGCTAAAACAATGGAGGGAGTGGAAAACACAAAATGCTGGCAGAACTCAGCAGGCCAGACAGCATCTATGGGAGTAGGTAATAACGACGTTTCGGGCCGAAACCCTTCATCAGGAGTGAAGTAACATGGGATGGTCAAGGGGGGATAAGAAGTGGGGGGAGGGATGAAGTAGAGTAGGCTGGAGGGAAATGGGCTAGGGGGAAGATGAAGAATTATGGGAAATAAAAGAGAAAGAAAGGTAGGGCTGGGGGGAGAGATTATAGTTAGGGGAGAAAAGAGAGAGAAAGAGAGACTAAAATAATAGATAGGGATGGGGGTAAGGGTAGGGGGCAGGGGCAGGGGAAGGGGGCTTCCCTTCGTCCACTATCGACTCTGCCGTCCATCGTGTCTCCTGTATTTCACGCACCTCTGCCCTCACCCCACCCCCCCGCCAGCCCACCAGGGATAGAGTCCCCCGGTCCTCACCTATCACCCTATCAGCCTACAGATCCAACATATAATCCTCCATAACTTCCGCCACCTCCTATGGGATCCCACCACCAGCCACATCTTCCCCTCCCCCCCACTCTCAGCTTCCCGCAGGGATCGCTCCCTACGCGACTCCCTTGTCCATTCATCCCCCCCATCCCTCCCCACCGACCTCCCTCCAGGCACTCATCCCTGCAAATGGAAGAAGTGCTACACCTGCCCCCACATTTCTTCCCTCACCACCATCCTAGGCCCCAGACAGTCCTTTCAGGTGAGGCACCACTTCACCTGCGAGTCAACTGGGGTGATATCCTGTATCCGGTGCTCCTGATGTGACCATTTATACATTGGGGAGACCCACCACAGACTGGGAGACCGTTTCGCCGAACACAGGCGCTCGGTCCTCCAGCAGTGGCGGGATCCCCCTGTGGCCACACACTTCAATTCCACAGACCACTCCCACTCCGATGTGTCTGTCTGTGGCTTCGTCTACCGTCAAGATGAGGCCATACGCAGGTTGATGGAGCAATACCTTATCTCCCACCTAGGTAGCCTCCTACCTGCCGGCATGAACATTCAACTCACAAACCTCCATTGATAGTCCTGCCCCCCCCCCCCCAACTCCATCCCTATCTATAATTTTAGTCTGGTTCTCTTTCTCTCTCTTTTTCCCCCCTCACTATAATCTCTCCCCCCAGCCCTACCTTTCTTTCTCTTTTATTTCCCATAATTCTTCACCTTCCCCCTAGCCCATTTCCCTCCAGCCTACCACTTCCTAGCTCTCTTCTTTATCCCTCCCCCCACTTCTTATCCCCCCTCGACCATCCCATGTTACTTCACTCCTGATGAAGGGTTTCGGCCCGAAACGTCGTCATTACCTCCTCCCATAGATGCTGTCTGGCCCGCTGAGTTCTGCCAGTGTTTTGTGTTTTTATTTATTTCCAGCATCTGCAGATTCACTGGTGTTGAGGGAATGGAAAATGAGGCTAGCGATCTTCCAATCACACTTCGTTTATCCGATCATACCTGTGAGCCCAAAATGATCGGAGTTCTTTACTAAATGTCCCAATATCACTTTTCCATTATTGCAAAGTTGCTTTGGTTGATTGAAAAAGTGAGGGCACTGCTCCAAGTCTGTGAAGAACAAGGATAAAGACAGATTGAATCAGGAGATAGAGGTGATATGAAAGCCAAACTTCTAAAGGCAAGGAATAGTGTTGTTCTGGGAATAGGAGATGGAATATTCAACCACAGTAACTCTGAACTACTTTAATTAACAATGGACTAGAGCCCAAATCTAAACAATCAGCTCAATACTTGGCACAGACGCTCTGATTTTACTCATCGAGAAAGAAAGAGAACAGCTGGGTTGGAAGAAGAGAATTGCGATGTTCATCTAGGCTGTGCTTCGGGGCATTGCTTTGAACCACTATCAGAATGTACTTTTTCAAGAGCCTGATCTCAGTGGGGTGGAGATATGTCTCTACCAAAGGAGGTGTAAAGTGCTCCTTCTCTCCACTAGCCTGCAGGTCACCCTTGGGCAAGGTGTGGCACCTGCTTAGCAACCCCCTCACCCCGATCAGGGTCACGTGAAGCCATGGTAGCAAGTGGTGGATGATCTATGAGTGGCTGGTGCATATCACAAGTCCAGGTTGTGCAGCTGCTGACACCAGGCAGAAAATCTCTGAGGAGATAATGGCCGGGGTCACCGACTGCCCCAGAAGAAGACATTGGAAAACCACTTCTGCAGAAAAAAATGACAGGAATAAGCAAGGTTGTGGAAAGACATGATCGGCATGCCATTTGACATGGCACATGATGATGATGTCATATAACACGGCACATGATAATGATGTCATACAACATGGTACACGATGATGATGATGATCTCAGCAACATGTCGCCCAAGTTTAACCACAAATCCAAAAACTTGCTGTGATCTGCAGGTAAAATCCATGACACCAGTGAATTTTTGGAGGACTGGAATGTCTTTAGGAATCATCAGATGAACTCCCACGTCGAGCCACTTTCTAGGACATCAGGATGGAGCTTCTCATGGAGACCGTTAGCTACGAGAGATGGAAAGGAGGGGAAGAAGGGTCACGTTGACTCTTTATTCCTCTCCACAGATACTGCCTGATCTGCTCTCATCCAGCACTTTGTGTGTATGTTGCTCTGAATTTCTAGCACCTGCAGAATCTCATGGGATGCAGAGAGGAGTTCTGGAGCTCAGGATCCAGGCAGCCCAATGTCCATCTACAGTCCATAACCTAACACTTTGGTAGCTCAGCTAGGCACTCCTCTCTCAGGCAAGAGAGAGAGATATCACTCCAGCAACAACGAGAGCTGAAGACCAGCAGCCCGCTGTTTCGATGTCGCAATTTTCAGTGTCTCTTCTCTATGCACCCTGACTTGAGGACCGACGGGGGTGGGGGGGGGGCAGAGAGAGAGAGAGTTGAACATAGGGGCTTTCTTCCAATAGCAGCGTACACTATCTGCTGTCTCAATGATTCAATCTCCTTCGATGCTTCAGTGGGCCACCTTGACAAGGAGGCTGGGTTGTCTGTTGGCCGCACTCCAACGTTGCACGTCTTCCAGGCCACACCTAGAGATATAGAGATGCCAGGGCGCGCAATGTGTCCAAGAACCCACCGGTTTGAGCAGCAGCTGTAGATCTTGGACTCTGCCAGAACCCCTGCCACCTTGAAAAGGAAAGAAAGACATGAGAAAGGAGGAATAAGTCGTTTCATAGGTGCACTAGAAGAAATTGCCTGGTTCTACAAAAACCTCTGGCAGTGTCTGTTCCAACTCCTTCCTTGGTGAAGCGATTAAGATCAGGGCTATAAATCTGTGACTGTTCGATAATCGGCTGGGTGATACAAATTATGCAGAAATGATGACACCCCTAAGGAGCAGGCGTGTCTGAAATCGGACAAAAGGGGCACTTCAGCACTTGCTCTGCAGCAGCCACTACACTGGAACTTTTAATGGCGACTTCCTGCTCTGCCAGGGAGAAAAAAACTGAATTAATGAGCACACTGATTTAGTGAAGCACTGCTCAGGGATGTTCTAAGCGACGGCTACATTGCTATGGATGCTAATTCTACACCTATCACTGTGGGACTCCATAATTCTGCCTCTTGTTCTGCTGACATCATCATCCATGCTTCAAACAAGATCAGACAGAAAAGGACATTAAAGTTACTTGTCTTTTTTATAAATGGCTTCCACACTGAAGGTGATCTCAAAATAATTCCTGTGGTTTTATAAAGTATTCGAAATCTGAGAATTTCTCAATTCAAGTTGTCACCCAACTCCCTTGCAGAATCTCCCCAATTTCTCCTTCAATCTAACCTCCCTGAGGCACGGCTGAGAATGAATCTGCTTTGTGATGTTCACGAGGCCAAAATAGGACAATAGCAGGCTTCTCACTGAAGCTGGAGGAGATTACAGACAAAAGGAAAAAAAATCAGTATCATAGCCTGGTTTAATATCACCAGCACATGTGAAAATTGTTAACTTTGTGGCAGCAATACAACACATGATAATAGAGAAAAAACTGAATTACAATATGTGTGTCTATATATATATATGTGTGTGTGTGTATGTGTGTGTGTGTGTGTGTGTATAAAAATAATTAAACAGTGCAAAAAACAGAAATAAAAAATTAATTGGATGACAGAGGAGAAGTTGTTCCTGAATCGTTGAGTGTGTGTATTCACAATGGAAATGAGTTTTAAAAATAAGAGGATTTTTATAATCATTTAAACTTAGGCTAACATACCCAACCGATGCTGTGAGTGAGCTGTGAATTGGACACATTGCTGTTAGAACGTGAGTTTTGGATTATATTCTCACATGCGGTTGAACGACCAATACCTGCCATGAGAGTTTTGCAACTTTGATGTTTAAGAACAAATAATAAGTTCACAACAATCTTATTAAAATGTCACAAATCACCTCAGGGAATGGTAATGGCTTAAATATCTCCTAGAGAGACAAATACATTTAGAATAAACCATTGGCCCAAAGATGAATCAATATTTCTCTGACTAATTCAAAGATAATCCAATTACAATTGCAGCTGCCTAGAGACAATCATCTATATGCTATAAAATTCCTTGGTGTTATCATTTCAGAAGATTAATCCTGGATCCAGCCCATAAATGCAATTACAAACAAAGCATGGCAGAGTCTCTACTTCCTTGGAAGTTTGCAAAGATTTGGGAAGTCATCTAAAACTTTGACAAACTTCTATTGATACATGGCAGGGAGTATACTGACTAGTTGTGTCATGGCCTGGTATGAAAATACAATGTCCTTGAGTGGAAAGTTCACCAACAAGTAGTGGACATGGCCCAGTCCATTACAGATAAAGCCCTCCTCACAGTTGAGCATATAGACATTAAGAAAGAGGATGAGCTGGAGCTTTTGGAAAGCATCAAGTTGGTTAAGTCACTGGGACTGGACGAGATATACCCCAGGCTACCGTGGGAGGCAAGGGAGGAGATTGCTGAGCCTTTGGCAATGATCTTTGCATCACCAATGGAGATGGGAGAGGTTCTGGACGATTGGAGGGTGGCAGATGTTGTTCCCTTATTCAAGAAAGAGAATAGAGATATCCCAGGAAATTATAGACCAGTGAATTTTACTTCAGTGCTGGGTAAGTCAATGAAGAAGATACTGAGAGGCAGATTTATGGACATTTGGAGAGACATTCCTATATATGATTAGGAATAGTCAGCATGGTTTTGTCAAAGGCAGGTCATGCCTTACGAGCCTGATTGAATTTTTTTGAGGATATGACTGAACACATTGATGAAGGTAGAGCAGTAGATGTAGTGTATATGGATTTCAGCAAGGCATTTCATAAGGTATCCCATGCAAGGCTTATTGAGATAGTAAGGAGGCATGGGATCCAAGGAGACAGAACTGCTTTGCCCACAGAAAGCAAAGAGTGGTTGTAGATGGGTCATATTCTGCATGGAGGTTGGTGACCAGTGGAGTACCTCAGGGATCTGTTCTGGGACCTTTACTCTTTGTGATTTTTATAAATGACATGGATGAGGAAGTGGAGGGATGGGTTAGTAAATTTGCTGATGACACAAAGGCTGGGGGTCTTGTGGATAGTGTGGAGGGCTGTCAGAGGTTACAGCGGGACATTGATAGGATGCAAAACTGGGCTGAGAAGTGGCAGATGGAGTTCAACCCAGATAAGTGTGAGGTGCTTCATTTTGGTAGGTCAAATATGATGGTAGAATATAGTATTCATATGTGGCTTTCTTATGACAGCATTTCATGTACATGTGCTCAATGGTTTGGCAAGCTTTACCTGTGGTGTGCTGAGGCAAATCCACTACTTTTATAGGATGTTCTATTCAAAGGCATTGGCGTTCCCATACCAGACCATGACACAGCCAGTCAATAAACGCTCCACTACACATCTATAGAATTTTGTCAAAGATTTGGATGTCATGCTGAATCTCTGATGATTCCAGCGGAAGTAGTGGTGCTTCTGTGATTTCTTCATGATTGCATTTTCATGTTGGATCCAGGACAAATCCTCTGAAATTGTGACACCCAGGAATTTAACCTCCTCCACCTCTGATTCTCCAATGTGAATCGGCTCGTAGACCTCTGGTTTCCCTCTATGAGTTACCATTTGTTGCCTTATATATTGCACTGAGGTGTCAGTACCTCCAGTTGAACTCTGACTTTTGTGTGTTTTACCCCTAGCTGTCAGTTTGTGGTTTTGTATTGCCATGTGCTCCTGTCCCCACTTCTGCTCTACTCCGGCCCCTGTAATACTGAGTACTCCATCTCTCATCTGTTTCTCATTATTACCTGTATTGCTGCCACCCGTGTCTCATTGTGCTCCACCTATCATCTGCCTCTCTGTTCAGTGTATTTCAGTCCTGTGTTTTCACTTGTTTGTTGCCAGATTGTGCCAGAGAATGTTCCTGAGCCTTTCCAGTATTCATATCTGAACTCTGTCCATCTGAATATTGACTCTGCCTGCTTCCTGATTCTGGTTTTCGGATTTCTCTGGATGTTTTGATCTTTGTCTGAACTTTGATGCTGACTTTGTTTGTATCTCGGGATTTGCTACTCAATTAATATTACTGTGTGCTCAGTACTGGGTTTGCGATTGGATCCCCGCTCTAGCGCTCTGACATGTGGACAACTATCACTAAAGTTTTAAGATTCTCTATTTATTTGAGGTTTTAGAAAGATTTAATTTTGGTCCAGGCTTTATTTCCTGGCTTAAACTGATCTATCAAGCTCCTATGGTGGCAGTTATAACTAACAATCAAAAATCTCCTTATTTTAGGCTATGTAGAAGTACCTGGCAGGGTTGTCCTCTTAGTCCGCTGTTATTCAACCTGGTTCTAGAACCTTTTGCTATTGCTCTTCGGGACTCCAATAAGGTTCAAGGTATTAAGAGAAGAGATAAAGTACATAAGGTTACATTGTATGCAGATGACTTGTTAGTTTATATTTCAGATCCTAAAAAAATCTATTCCTGCTACGTTATCTGTATTTTCTGAATTTAGTAGTTTCCCTGGATATAAATCAAATTTGCACAAAAGTGAGTTATTTCCTATTAACAACTATTTGGATCAATATAACCAAATACCTTTTAGTATTGCTAAAAATAACTTCACTTATCTTGGTAGTAAAATTACCAAAAATTTTAACAACCTGTATAAATATAACTTTCTTCCATTAATTGAGTACACGTACTTTCTAAATGGTCCCCTGTGACATTATCATTAACTGGTCGAATTAATGCTATTAAAATGATAGTGTTACAGAAGTTTCTATATGTGTTCCAAGCTATCCCTTTTGTTCCTAAACTGTTTTTTGATAGAATTTTAGAGTCTATTCTATCTTTAATTTGGAATAATAAAAATCGTAGATTGAGTAAACCCTTACTGCCGAAATTAAAAAAAGGTATGGCTTTGCCAAATTTTAGAATGTATTATTGGGCAATTAATATTTGATATATTTCTTTCTGGATTTATTACTCAGACATACATGACTGTCCTTTATGGGTGGATTTGGAGAAAAATTTAGTGAAGGGGTATTCTTTGGCCACTTTACCGTGAGCTCCTCTTCCTTTTTTGCTTTCTAAGATTGGTAGTCGAGATCTCAATCCCATTGTTAAACATACATTAAGAATTTGGTTTCAGTTTTGTAGATTCTTTGAGTTTAATAACTTTGTTCTTTCTAGTAAAATCCACCTTAATTATTTTTTTAAGCTATCAATCTCTGATCTGACCTTTCTCATTTGGAAAACCAAAGGAATAATATCTTTTTTAGACTTGTTTATGGGGGATTGTTGAATGCCTTTCACTCAGTTAGTGGACAAATATGACTTATCTAATACACACTTTTTTAGATATTTACAGATTAGGAATTTTCTACATAGTTCACTTCTCAATTTTCCCTCTGCTTATTCACCCAATATAATAGATACTCTTTTTCAGGTTAAACATTTCAAAAAAAGACTGATAGCTATAATTTAAAAATGGTTATTGAATTTGCAAGTATTATCTAACAATAAAACTAAAGCTGTGTGGGATTTGGAATTTTGAGAGTCACTTTCAGATAATCAATGGAATAAAGTTTTTCATTTGGTAAATACTTCATCTATTGTTGTCTGTCATTCTTTGATACAGTTCAAGGTAGTACGTCCGGCACAGATATCAAAGGATAAATTGGCCCATAACTTCTCCAATATTAATCCTATTTGCAACAGATGTAATATTTAGGTGACTATTTTAACACGTATGTTTTGGTCTTGTATCAAGATAGATAATTTTTGGAAAGAAGTCTTTAAAACTTTATCAAAAGTCTTGAATTTGGACCTACAACCAAATTTACTTGCAGCAATTTTTGGGATCATTCCACCAGAAGCAAGATATATTCCTGTTTCCACTCAACGGATGATAGCTTTTACAACTTTATTGGCTAGGAGAGGCATTTTGCTTAAATGGAAGGATTCTAATCCACCTACTGCTCTTTATTGGCTTACTTCCATCATGTCCTGTCTAAGTTTGGAGAAAATAAGAAGTCGGACATTTGATCCATCCTTTAAATTTGAAGAAACCTGGTGACCTTTTATTCAATATTTTCATATGATTTGATTTATTGCTCTTACAGTTACTTTCCCTGAAGTTGAATTTGATCAAAAAGTTTATTTTTTCCTGCTTTCACTCTCTGTATGAGCTGCCCAGTTCCTTTTCTCTCTTTTTTCTGTTTTTTTGTTTAGTGGGGGGTTTTATGTACATAAGTTATAAGTTTCTTTATTTTTTCTTTTCATGGAATGATAAGAGGAGTATCGATGATCTTACTTTTTATTATGTATTATTAGATTAATACTATGTATGATCTTGATAATGTTTATTTTACCTTTTATATGAACTGTTATTGATATAGATATTTGAGATAATTCTCTTGTCTATATATGTATATTTTTTAAATTAATAAAAAGATTGATAAAGAAAGAAGAAAGATTCTCGGTGGGTAGTCACACTGTCTCACAACCAGGGGAGTATACTAGAACATAGAACAGTACAGCACAGAACAGATCCTTTGGTCCATGATGTTGTGCCGCCCCATACTCCATGATAAATGTAACCTTTCTCTCCCACATAGCCCTCCATTTTTCTATCATCTATTTGCCTATCTAAGAGTTTCTTAAATGTCCCTTAATGTCTCTATCTCTACCACCAGCCCCGGTAGGATATTCCATGCAATCACCACTCTCTCCATACAGTAACTTACTTCAGATGTTCGTTTGTTCATTCTGCACTATGTTGTATGTCAAAGCCGTTCATGGTCATTCCAAGACCATAAATGTCCTTGGTGAGTTTTTCTACAGAAGTGCTTTGCTATTGCCTTTGTAATCCCCTGGTAAAGATTTCTACTGCTATGCTGTGAGGTATTTCATTTTAGTAGTTTTATGTAAGAGCAGGATGCCCTGCTGTAGAATGTCTTGGTTTCTGTTAGAAATGAGGAGCCATGTTGTTCAACTTAGGAATGTTGTGTTAGCCATTCAGGATGCTGAGATTGGGAGAAGGTTCTGGAGAGTTGGGCAGAGAAAGATTTGTGATGTACTGTGGTAGGGTTCAGTGAAAGGCATGGGGGAGAGAAACCCATAGGATTCAATCCAGCTAGAAGACATGATTGCAAAGAGTCCTTCGTGAGCCCAAGATCTACTGGGGAATGGTGATGAGAATTCAGCACTCCAAGTAATAGTCTTTGGAAGAGATGAGCTCCAAGAGTCAGATGCACATTTAGACCAGTCTAACTGTAATGGATCCTTTTATTTATTCATTCTTTTCTTTCTCTTAACTGTTTGATAAAGCTAAACTTGGTAGATACACTTTTATTATAATTTCCTGCTGGAGTACGATTTGTCATTTCTTGGCGACCAGTATGTCTGTATGGGCAGCATTTACACAGCATTTGCTCAAATCAAGGTTTCTCATATTGGATTTCCCAATATCCCTGTTTGGTTGAACCCCAATTCATACTGACCCTAGACATCCATTATATACGAAAGAAGCCCTTCTCACTGCTGAGTCATGTGGCTGTTGGCAGAGTTCGCTAATGAGTCGTGTTGGAATATAAACCTTGGTGAGAGGACAGGAGTGAATCTGCAGATGCTGGAAATAAATAAAAATACAAAATGCTGGCAGAACTCAGCAAGCCAGACCTCCTACCTATGGGAGGAGGTAGTGACAACGTTTCGGGCCGAAACCCTTCATCAGGAGTGAAGTAACATGGGATGGTCGACAGGGGGATAAGAAGTGGGGGGAGGGATGAAGTAGAGAGCTGGGAAGTGATAGGCTGAAGGGAAATGGGCTGGGGGAAGGTGGAAAATTATGGGAAATAAAAGAGAAAGAAAGGTAGGGCTGGGGGGAGATTATAATGAGGGGGAAAAAGAGAAAGAAAGAGAACCAGGGGTATCAACGGAGGTCTGTGAGTTGAATGTTCATGCCGGTGGGAGATAAGGTATTGCTCTGTGAGTTGAATGTTACATTTTGTGGGGGCGTGTTCAGGGCCTTGGATGCTGTGTGAATGCAGTTTTAGGATTGGCTAAACAGTTTGTGTGTTTAAGCCAGCATTTAGAATAGTGTCAGGAAAGTGATTATGAATGCTGCAGGGTTTAAAGTTTGGTGCAATTCGAAGTGGTAATCCACAAATAAAGCTTGTGTTCTGAGTGGGGGGCGGGGGGATGAACTGTTCAGTGAAAGTATTGGGGAAAGTTACGCTGGTTGAACAGTGTTTTAACCAATCGGCTGGTAAGGATTTTCTGTTAGCCCAGACTAGCAGCGTCGTGACTGAAATCATGCTGCCTGATATATTAGAGAACCTTGAGAGGTGAGCCCAGGGGTAGCCCATATTTTTGGAGAAGTTGTGGGGGTGGGGAATGTGGCTGAGGGCGATGTGAGGGAAAGGAGTGGTCTGATGTGAAGATCTAACTGGGCCCTTCAGAGGATGATGGAAATTCCGAGTTGGCTTTCGCAATAACATTACTGACCAATGAATGCCAAAGTGAACCTTGGAGAGCCAAAGTTATCGTAGGCTGAGAATGTTCTCTGGCGTTAAGCCCACCTGCAATGGGGAAGAAGAATATGGGACTTGCGGGGAGCACACACCCCAGTTACTGCATGGGTGGCCGTGCTCAGATATTATGACAAGACAGTGTGTGGTAGAAAGTCTAAGAGGTCTGACTGTTGGAGTGGTGAGGTCACTGAAGGCTGAGAACCCATTGGTCACATTCGTGGGCCACATACAAGTGTTAGGAAGTATTTTTGGCACAACGGACAGCCCAGCAGAGCTTATGATGACGTTCAGGTATGCATTCCTGGGGAAAGGGGAGAAACTTTCTCCCTGCATTTCCAGGCTAGAGAGACAGCTGCTTTGTTTGTGTCATAAAGGGGGCCATTCAGCTGGCTGAGATAACTCAATTAAGGATGGAGCAAGTGGTGAAGTCAGGCAATGTGACTGCTTTAAGCATTCAAATGTCTCATAAGGCATGTCCCCCTCCATTACTGCCCCATTGTCTTGTTCATTATTTATTGTAATGCCTGCACTGTTTTGTGCACTTTATGCAGTCCTGGGTAGGCCTGTAGTCTAGTGTAGTTTTTTTCTGTGTTGTTTTTTATGTAGTTCAGTGTAGTTTTTGTACTGTGTCATGTAACACCATGGTCCTGAAAAACGTCTCATTTTTACTATGCACTGTACCAGCAGTTATGGTCGAAATGAAATAAAAGTGACTTGACTTGACATTGTTTGTTGAGCTGATCAGAGAAGTAAGAGAGGAGGAGAATATGTTGGAGGAGCAGGAGGCCTCCACCAGCAGGGCAATGTCCTCAGTAGTAGCCTCTGTTGCTGAAGTGACCCCAATGCCACACCAGTTGGAGTTTTGCAGGATGCAGTGAAAGAGCCGCAAGCCGAGGTATCTTGGTTGGTGTCAGCTAGTGTTGCCATCAAACGTGACATGTCTGATAGGAAATTGGACCCACTGGTAGGATATACTAAGCAGAGGGCTGCTATTGGCTGAGGTCTCTTGATAAGAGAAGCAACTGGTAGTTTCTGTTACAACTGTGGAGGGGATGGACATTTCAAGTGGGAGTGTGAAGGACAGGAAAACTTTTGAAAAGTTACCCAGTGGTTGTTTAAACAGAAAAGGCAGAAATTTTGGGGAGTTCCAGTACTAGAACAGCCTGGCGTCTCGGAGAGGACACGTTCCAATCAATGTATAAAGGAAAACACTAAAGTGCAAAGCCCTATTCCTGAAGGCATAGCAGGACCAAGCTTCGGTGTGTCCATATGGAGTGAGGGTATTTATGTTAGGTCCATACTTGACACAGGTTGTCAGGTTTCTCAGCTCTACAGATCCTTTTACAACTTGTATTTGACGATTTACTATTGCCGGCACTCTGTGCCCTGGTGCTCTGGGATGATTACTTATGATGGTTTCCTCTTGTTGAATCTGGAGTTTTTGGAAACAGATTCTGGAGTAGCTGAGACCCTTGATACATCAGTTTGGTCTGTTCGGATACAGTTGAAAAAGGTGAAGCTTCCATTAGTGTGGGAACAAATACTCCCATTGTAAGAAGGCTCGTGGGAGCATGCGAGGACAGAAATGGAGAGAATTTTATTTGAAAACCTTGCCTTTTCACTCTGTGTTCAGAGCTGTTTTTTAGAAGGTGCAATTTCCTCCTAAGCAGGATGATGACCATAAACAAGGATTTGTGCGGTACCCCCACCGGAGCTGAAGCGTTGTGGAAGCTTTGCCCCGGAGTTCACATGAGGCGCTGGAGAGGGACGGAGACTGCCTGTGGTGTTAAAGCAATGTGCCAGTTTTCCACAGCGGGGAAGTTGGAAGCAAGGCTGTGGCAGGGTAGAGCGCTGGATCATTTGGCAACTTCTGGTCATGCCACTCCACAAGCTTATTGCAACTTGACCACACTGGATACAAACTGTTGCCTACCCTGAGTCCAGTGAAATTGGCATCAGCCCAGCAAGACGACCACTGTATAGGTGCCATTTGGTCATCTGTTGTCAAAGGGGGATATGGCCCAAGTGGGGGGAATAAACACCTATAATGTCCCTACTGATGAGGGAATGGAACAAACTGGAGTTGAGGAACCAAGTTTAATGCAGGGTCACATCTCCTCCAGACAGGCCACGGCATTCCCAGTTGGTTTTCCCTGAGAAGTATTGGAAGATTGGGCTAAGGTCACTTCACGATGATTCAAGTCATTTACAGTTTGACAAGACCCATGGATTGGTCTGAGAAAGGTTCTACTGGCTCCTGAGGTTGAAGAGTACTGCAAGTATTGTATCTGATGTATTCAGAGAAAGGCGCTGTTTACAAGAGTTGCTCCATTATCTTATTTACAGAGTGCAGGACTACATGATTTAGTATGTATAGATGTCCTTACCAAAGAGTCAGATTCTGGCAACACTGCGAATGTCTTGGTCATCACTGATCACTACACCAGATACGCTCAAGCCTTCCCCACAAAGATCAGAGTTGCCAAAGTGTTACGGGAGAATTATTTTGTTGATTATGGCCTCCCAAGAAGAATTCAGTGATCGGGAAGGGATTTTGAAGTCGGCTCGTACATGAGGTACTGAGCATGCTTGGAGTTGAGAAGTCAAGGACCACGCCATATCACCCTCACGGTGGTCCCCAGCTTGAGAGGTTCAACCAGACATTGTTAGATGTGCTCAGAACCCTGGACATCAGCAAAAGGAACAAATGGAGTCAGTATATTGGGCATTTGGTCCTCTGCTACAACTGTACACAGAATGAAGCTACTGGCTACTCATCATACTATTTAGTAAACACAAAGTACACTGCAGATGCTGTGGTCAAATCAGGACGTACAAAAAAGCTGGATGAACTCAGCAGGTCGGGCAGCATCCGTTGAAAGGAGCAGTCACTAAAGGAGGGGGCAGGGGCCCCATAAAGAAGGTGGAGTGAGGGTGGAAAACCAATCAGAGTTAAGATCAAGGGGTGAGGGAGGGGAAGCAGGGAGGGGATAGGCAGGAGAGGGGAAGAAGGAATCTAAGGGGAAAGCACTATGGGCAGTAGAAGAAGGCAGAGTCATGGGAGGTGATAGGCAGCTAGAAGAGGAGACAGAGTGAAAGTGGGATGGGGGAAGGGAGAGGGAGGGAATTACCAGAAGTTGGAGAATTCGACGTTCATACCAAGGGGTTGGAGACTACCCAGACGGTATATGAGATGTTGTTCCTCCAACTGAAGTTTGGCCTCATCATGGCAGTAGAGGAGGCCATGTATGGACATATCCGAATGGGAATGTGAAGGAGAGTTGAGGTGGGTGGCAACCGGGAGATCCTGTCTGTTGTGGCCGATGGAGCGGAGGTGCTCGACGAAGCGGTCCCCCAATCTGTGTCAGGTCTCGTCAATGTAGAGGAGGCCGCACTGGATGCAATAGCTTATCCCAACAGAGTCACAAGTGAAATATTGCCTCACATGGAAGGACTGTTTGGGGCCCTGAATGGTGAATGGTTTTCCACCCCCTCCCCACCTTCTTTATGGGGCCCCTGCCCCCTCCTTCTTCAGTCCTGACGAAGGGTCTCGACCCGAAACGTTGACTGCCTCTTTCACCGGATGCTGCCCGACCTGCTGAGTCCATCCAGCTTGTCTGTACATCATTCCATTTGATGCGTGGGCGCGAAGTGAGATTGCCTGTAGATTTGTTCTGGAGCCAGTGGTAAAGACTTGCCTCAGAAGACCTGTCTTAAATATGTGTCTGACATGAGAAGAGATTTACAAAAGGCTTATGAGCTAGCAGTGACTTCTACTACCAAGCAAAATCAAGGAAATGAAAGGGGATATGATCAAAAGATTAGGTTCTCTCAACTGATGCCTGGAGGCGGAGTTTTAATAAGAAAACTGGGGCTACCAGCAAAGCAGAAGTTGGCTGACTGCTGGGAGTCTAAGCCTAAAGCAATGGTTAGCCAGATGCCCAAAGTGCCTGAGTTCCAGGTGAAGTCAGAGGATAGGAATAGCCCTGTCAAAATTCTCCATCAGAATCACCTTTTACCCCTAGGCCAGGAGGTATAATTTGGCCCAGAGCCTGACGTGGAACCTATACCTAGCAGGAGAACTCAGCACAGAAGGGAACTCAGAACTCAGGCAGGCAATCAGAGGAAAGGTTTGAAAAGGACCCAACCACTGAATGCTGTACGGACTCGGAGGATAAGGAAATTGTGGCATTTGTTACCTTATACAAACTCCTGAGGGACTGGAGAGAGTTCAAATTAGAATCTCCAAACCCTGACTCGGGTGTCATGGGGGAGGACTACCAGTGGAGCGGCAGATGTAGTGATAGACTGTAATGAGAGACCGGGCTCCAATGTAATTGAGGATGAAGCTGAGCCCAGTCAGGTGACAGGGGGCCTGAGTTGGCGGAAGGCACCAGTGATGGACTGGGGTGGGGGGGAGTGGCATCCCCAAGTGTACAGGAACAGTTACAAGGGGTTCCTGAGGCTGAAGATGAGATAAGGTCTCAGAGTCAGGAAACCCCCAGATAGGCTGGCATTTGATGCAGCGGGGAAACAGAGTGTTGCATACATCGCCATAGTGAGATATGTTACAAATGGATTGGGGAGTCCTAAAATCACAAAATTAATGTGGATACTGTATTATTAATAATTGTTTATTAAGTTCCAAAGTCTTGAGAGTGTAACTATCTTTGATGGGGGTGAATATAATACTCTGGTTAAGACTTCTACTGTTATGCTGTGAGGTATTTAATTTTAGTAGTTTTCTGTAAAAGTAGCGTGTCTTAATGGTAGAATGTTTTGGTTTTGGCTAAAGATAAGGAGCCATATTGTTCGATCTAGGAATATTGTGTCAGCCAGTCAGGATGGTGGGATTGTGAGAAAGTTCTAGAGACAGCTTGGTGGAGTTTGTGGTCTTTCGGTGAGGGATGTGGAGTAGAGAAGTTCGGGAAAGAAGCCCACAGGATTCGATCCGACGGGAGGATGCAATCTCAAGGAGTACTTCAAGAGACGAAGGAGTCCAAGATTGGAAGTTCTACCAGTGAATGGTGATGAGAATTCAGCCCAATATTCCAAGTGTGATCAAACAAGAGATTTATAAAGCTGCAACCTACCTCCTGGTTCTTGAAATCATCCATCAGAACATAAGATACAGGAACAGAATTAGGTCATTTGGCCCATCCATTCTGCCCCACCATTTCATCATGGTTGATCCAATCTTTCTTTTGGCTCCAAATCTCCTGTCTTTCTCCCCCCCCCACCCCCTCATTTCCCATCATGCCCTGGCCAATCAAGAATTTATCAAACTCTGCCTTAAAGACTTGGCCTCCACAGCTGCCCATGGAAACAAATTCCACAGATTCGCCACTCTCTGGCCAAAGAAATTCCTCCTTATCTCTGTTCTAAAAGGATGCCCCTCTATTCTGAGGCTGTGCCTTCTGTTCCCAGACTCTCCCACCATAGGAAACATTCTCTCCACATCTACTCAATTGAGGCCTTTCACCATTCACTAGGTCTCAATGAGGTCACCCCTCATTCTTCTGAATTTCAATGAATCTAGGCCTAAAGCTCTTTGTAAGACAAACCATTCAATTCTGGAATCATTTTTGTGAACTTCCTTTGAACCCTCTCTGGTTTCAGCATGACCTTTCTTAGATCAGGGGCCCAAAACTGTTCTCAATACTCCATGTGAGGCCTCACTAGTGCTTTCAAAGGTCTTAACATTACATCCTTGCATTTATATTTTAGTCCTCTTGAAATGAATGCTAACATTGCATTTGTCTTTCTCACCAGACTCAACCTGCAATTTAACCTTTGGAGAATCCTGCACAAGGACTCCCAAGTCCCTTTGCACCTCCCTTTTTTGTATTTTCTCTCCTTTCAAAAAATAGTCAGCACTTTTCTACCGAAGTGCATGACCATACACTTACAGACACTGTCTTCCATCTGACACTTCTTTGCCCACTCTTCTAGTCTGTCCAAGTCCTTCTCTACTTCCTCAAAACTACCTGCCCCTCTACCTATCTTTATATCATCTGCAAACTTTCCAACAAAGCCATCAATTCCAGCAACCAAATTATTGACGTAAACATAAAGAGAATTGGTCCCAACACAGATCTCTAGTCACCATCAAGAGTGAGAAAAGGCTTCCAAATTATTGACGTAAACATAAAGAGAATTGGTCCCAACACAGATCTCTAGTCACCATCAAGAGTGAGAAAAGGCTTCCCTTGTATCCATTCTTTGCCTCTTGCCAATCAACCATTGCTTTATCCAAGTTAGAATCTTTCCTGTAATACCATGAGCTCATAGCTTGTTAAACAGCCTCATGTATGGTACCTTGTCAAAGGCCTTCTGAAGATCTGAGTGCACAACATCAACTGATTCTCCTTTGTCTATCCTGCTTGTAATTTCTTCAAAGAATTCCATCAGATTTGTCAGGGAAGATTTTCCCATGAGGAAACCATGGCCTATTTTATCATGTGTCTTCAAGTCCCCGAGATCTCATCCTTAACAATTGACTCTAACATCTTCGCAACCATTGAGGTCAGACTAACTAGCCTATAGTTTCCTCCTTTCTGCCTCACTCCCTTCTTCAAGAATGGTATGAGGTTTGCTGACTTTTTGGATGAACCCACCATGGGGATCCGAATCAAACACCATACTCAAATTTATATTCACCATATCCACCACTCTACTTTCTTCAACGTGCTTTGCCACATCCTCAAAATTCAGTCAGGCTCCTGAGGCATGGTCTGCCCCTCACAAAGCCATGCTAGTTTCACAAAGCACAAAGACTTGTGCTTCTCCACATCCTCCTAAAGCCTGTCTCTAAGAATCTTCTCTAATAGTTTGCCCATCTCGATAGAAGACTCTGGTCTGTAATTCCCAGGATTATCCCTACTACCTTTCTTGAACAAAGGAATGACATTTGTCTCCCTCCAGTCTTCTGGTACTACTCCTGTGGTCAGTCAAAATACAACGTCAATGGGGGGGGGGGGTAAGTGTAAGGTTAATTGAGAGTTGATACAGTGAGCAGTTGGGTTGGACTTACCCTACTCCTGTGAACACAACACACCTGGACAATGCTCCACAGGTAGATGGCTGCTGTTCTAACAGGGCTGGACTGCCTTGGCTAGAGGCTTAGTTCGTTCAGAAGCACAGACCTTCAGGGGTACAGCTGGGATATTCAGTAGCACAGAGGTCAGTGTGATTGCTTTTCAGTGCAGCAATCACTGACCATCTGCCACAAACATGGACAGTTCAGGTTGGGTAACATGACTGTTCAAAGGTCTGCTTTGTACTTGAGGACTTCAGGCACCTGGTGGTGTGGACAGTCACAAACAGCTCATTTCAAGAGCACTAGAATATAAAAACAAGGATGTAGTGTTTTAAAAATAGAGAGTACATTTATTATCAAAGTAGGCATGCAGTATGCAAAGCCTTATATAAATATAAAAACCCTTGAGGCTTTATAAGTCTTGTGTCAGACTACACTTGAATTGAATTGACTTTATTACTTACATCCTTCATATACAAATCCTTATGTTACTTTTCCTTCTAAATGTGCAGTGTGAAATTTATAGTAATTTATAATAAAGAGTATGTACAACAGGACAGTCAATATAACATAGAAATACAATAGTGTCAGCATGAACTAATCATTCTGATGGCCTACTGGAAGAAGCTGTCCCGGAGCCTGTGGTCCTGGCTTTTATGCTGCAGTACTGTTTCCCTGATGGTAGCAGCTGGAACAGTTTTTTGGTTGGGGTGACTCGGGTCCCCAATGATCCTTCAGGTCTTTTTTTACACACCTGTCTTTGTAAATGTCCTGAATAGCGAGAAGTTCACGTCTACAGATTCACTGGGCTGTCAGCACCACTCCCTGCAGAGTTCTGTGACTGGAGTATTGCGGACAGTTTTTGGCCCCTTATCTAAGAAAGATGTGCTGGCATTAGAGAGAGACGAGAGGAGATCCATGAGAAGGATCCCAGGAATGACAGGGTTAACCTGATGGCTCTGGGCCTGTGCTTGCTGGACTTCAGAAGAATGGGGGAGGATCTCATTGAAACCTATTAAACACTAAAAGGTCCAGGCAGAGTGGATGTTGAAAGAATGTTTCCTATAGTGGGTGGGGGGAGGTCTAAAACCAGAGAGCACAACTGCAGAAACAATCGCTTAGAACAGAGATCAGGAGGGCTTTCTTTAGAGGCTGGTGGCATTGCGGAATTCATTGCCACATGGCTGTGAAGGCCAAGTCATTGGGTGGTTGATAGGTCCTTGATTAGTCAGTGTGCCAAATGTTACAGGGAGAAAGCAGGAGGGAATGGGATTGAGAGAGAAAATACACCAGCCATGGTGGAATGGTGGAGCAGACTCAATGGGCTGAATGGCCTAAATCTGCTCCTATGTCTTAGGGTCTCATGGAAGAAAATTCTGAAGAATGATCTTGGCTCAAAAATCATCTGTTTATTCCTCTCCAAAGATGCTGCCTGACCTGCTGAGTTCCTGCAGCATTTTCTGTGCATTGTGGTCTTAAATAGATGACTGTTAGTTCCAGATCTCTGTAGAATAACAGTTATTCTTTCTAACCAACTCTCAAAGGAACTATTTCTGCTGACCTGCTCTTTCACATCCGTTCTCCCTGTGCTATAATATTCTCACACCTCTACCATAAGATAACTATTAATGAGTTACAACGCATACCTTCTGGGAGTGAACCATAACAGATCTATATGATTCCTCCTAACTGGCTGGAATAAAATTCTAATTTGGATCAGTTATTGCTTTATAAACTTGTGAGCAATGAAACCTACAGAGTGAAAAGTGTACACAAACCAATGAAAACAGCGCAAAGCTCAAACCAGCAGAATGGCGTAGAGACTGTAGTGCGGTGTGAAGCTGTAGAAACAGTGCACACGGTAGTGTCGTGTGAGATTGTACAAACAGTGCAGAGTCTGTAGTGCAGTGTGAGGTTGTACAAACAGTGCAGACTGTAATGCCTTGTGAGGTTGTAGAAACTGTGCAGAGACTGTAGTGCAGTGTGAGGTTGTAGAAACTGTGCAGAGACTGTAGTGCAGTGTGAGGTTGTACAAACTGTGCAGAGACTGTAGCGCAGTGTGAGGTTGTAGAAACTGTGCAGAGACTGTAGTGCAGCGTGAGGTTGTACAAACTGTGCAGAGACTGTAGTGCAGTGTGAGGTTGTAGAAACTGTGCAGAGACTGTAGCGCAGTGTGAGGTTGTACAAACTGTGCAGAGACTGTAGTGCAGCGTGAGGTTGTAGAAACTGTGCAGAGACTGTAGTGCAGCGTGAGGTTGTACAAACTGTGCAGAGACTGTAGTGCAGTGTGAGGTTGTACAAACTGTGCAGAGACTGTAGTGCAGTGTGAGGTTGTACAAACTGTGCAGAGACTGTAGTGCAGTGTGAGGTTGTACAAACTGTGCAGAGACTGTAGTGCAGTGTGAGGTTGTACAAACTGTGCAGAGACTGTAGTGCAGTGTGAGGTTGTACAAACTGTGCAGAGACTGTAGTGCAGTGTGAGGTTGTAGAAACTGTGCAGAGACTGTAGTGCAGTGTGAGGTTGTACAAACTGTGCAGAGACTGTAGCGCAGTGTGAGGTTGTACAAACTGTGCAGAGACTGTAGTGCAGCGTGAGGTTGTAGAAACTGTGCAGAGACTGTAGTGCAGTGTGAGGTTGTAGAAACTGTGCAGAGACTGTAGTGCAGTGTGAGGTTGTACAAACTGTGCAGAGACTGTAGTGCAGTGTGAGGTTGTAGAAACTGTGCAGAGACTGTAGTGCAGTGTGAGGTTGTACAAACTGTGCAGAGACTGTAGTGCAGTGTGAGGTTGTAGAAACTGTGCAGAGACTGTAGTGCAGTGTGAGGTTGTAGAAACTGTGCAGAGACTGTAGTGCAGTGTGAGGTTGTACAAACTGTGCAGAGACTCTGACCATGAGATGGAGAGATAACAGAGGAGCATAGTGATCATAGTTTTAAGATGTGGGTTTTATTACTGCCACTGTCTGTAAGAAGTTTTTACAGTCTCATCCCCTCTCTTGTGAGGAGGCTTTCTTCAGATTGGATCTGGACTTTCACTATGTTTCTTTGTCTCTCTCCGTTCTGGTTCTCAGCAGATTGCAAATCCCCTTGCTCACCTCGAGCTTCTGGCTGGGGTAGTTACGGAATGATTTTGTGGGTCTGTTTCTACATATGGGGTGTATTCTTTCAGAGTCACTGACGAGTCCTTGAGCATCGCCCAGTCCCTTGCATTAACACCTCTTTGATGTTCTGGTGTCTGCAGCCTGAGTGCAAGAATGTGGAGGACAGCCAAGTGACCAGATTTCCCAACATGATACCTGGGTGTGGAACAATAGGTGTTCTTTACTGACGTTCCCAACCTGCGATCCACAGATCCCTTCTTTAACGGCATTGGTCCATGGCAGAAGGAAAGTTGGAAACCCCTAATCTAAACCTTCTCTGCCATAAGGTTGGACAAACTTTGGCTTTTTGATCTCGGAAACATCAAAAGCTGATGGGAGACTTGACAGGAGTAAATACAATTGTGAGAGGCATCGATTGGACAGTCAGAACCATGAGGATAATGCACAGAAGTACTAGCAATTCTGACACAGCTGGAAATCTCAAAATGCTGGAGGAATTCAACAGGCGAGGCAGCATCTGTGGAGGGAAACTAGCACTCATCATTTTGGGCCAATAGCCTTCAACAGGACTGCACTTGGACCCTTCATTACCCCTAGGGTAGAAATGTCAACCATGAGAGGGCATCGTTTTGAACTGAGAGGGGCGAATTAAATGCAGATTTATGTGGAAAAGTTTTTACTCAAGAGAGTGGTAGGTGCCTGGAACATGTCACCAAGGAAGGTCTTGGAGACAAATACAGCAACAATCACTTTAGTATCCAATTCCTGATGTAACATGCATGTAGGTCGTCCACAGCCCATGGAAGGTAGTGCGGAGTGGGGGGGGGTTAATTCCAAAATCTCTACCCCAAAAGGCAAAGCTTCTCTTCTTCTTCTGCCTGAATCGTTGATCAGTCATGAGATTTCTCTCTTAAAGTTCAAAGATCGATTTATCATCAAAGCATGTATATGTCAGCATATACTACCTTGAGAGGTTCCTTCAGGTTGTTACAGCCGGGGGGAGGAGTTTAGTGGGTGTGTAATGGGGGCAAGACCCATGACCTATCAGATGCTCCCAATGGTCTGCATTTCAAATAGCATGACAACTGAATCCAGCTCCTGGACCTTGTGTGTATCCTAGCTCACAGGAAAGGCTTTAGGTTTAATCCCTGTGGGAAAAATCGGGAGTTGGAGTCCCACAGGCAGCCCTGCATTGTGTTTAGCATTGACTGGCAACTCCTGTGACGGTGCTGGTACCAAACTGTATCGGTCTCTGCCATTCCGTTGGGTTCATCAGCTGCATGGAGAGGGGGAGCTTGCTTCACAGGGAAACAACTCATTCTTCATATCCCACTGACCAGGCTTGCGTGTCTAGAGAGCAAGGACCATGACTAATGGAGGCCTCAACACTACCTCAAAGATTCATTCTCTTTCAGGCAATTACAGTAAAACAAAGAAACCTAACATAATCAATAAAAGAAAACTACACACAAAGACTGGCAATCATTGTGCAAAAGGAAAACAAACTGTGCAACTAAATAAACAAATTAATGTGCCGATTAATTAATCCAAAAATATGATTGCAAAGAGGCCTTGAATGTGAGTCCTTTGAACTTCAGGTGAGTGAAGTTATCCACACTGGTTCAGAAGTCTGATGGTTGTGGGGTAATAACTGTTCCTGATCCTGGTGGTGTGGGACCTGAGGCTCATTGTGGTGAGTGAAGTTATCCACACTGGTTCAGAAGCCTGATGGTTGTGGGGTAATAACTGTTCCTGAACCTGATGGTGTGGGACCTGAGGCTCATTGTGGTGAGTGAAGTTATCCACACTGGTTCAGGAGCCTGATGGTTGTGAGGTAATAACTGTTCCTGAACCTGGTGGTGTGGGACCTGAGGCTGATTGTGGTGAGTGAAGTTATCCACACTGGTTCAGGAGCCTGATGGTTGTGAGGTAATAACAGTTCCTGAACCTGGTGGTGTAGGACCTGAGGCTGATTGTGGTGAGTGAAGTTATCCACACTGGTTCAGAAGCCTGATGGTTGTGGGGTAATAACTGTTCCTGAACCTGGTGGTGTGGGACCTGAGGCTCATTGTGGTGAGTGAAGTTATCCACACCGGTTCAGGAGCCTGATGGTTGTGGGGTAATAACTGTTCCTGAACCTGGTGATGTGGGACCTGAGGCTCATTGTGGTGAGTGAAGTTACCCACACTGGTTCAGGAGCCTGATGGTTGTGGGGTAAGAACTGTTCCTGAACCTGGTGGTGTGGAACCTGAGGCTCATTGTCGGGTAATCACTGTTCCTGAACCCTTCAGCCCATCTAGTCTATGCCAAACCATTTAAACTGCCTACCTCCATCGACCTTCATGGGGACCATGGCCCTTGTACCCCTACCATCCACGTGATGATCCAAACTTCACTTAAACGTTGAAATCGAACTCGCACTCACCACTTGTGCTGGCAGCTCATTCCACACTCTCACCTCCCTCTGAGTGAAGACGCTTCCCCTCATGTTCCCCTTAAACTTTTCACCTTTCACCCTTAACCCATGACCTCTAGTTGTAGTCCTACCCAACCTCAGTGGAAAAAGCCAGTTTGCATTTACCCTCTCTATACCCCTTATAATTTTGAATTCCTCTATCAAAATCTCCGCTCAATCTTCTATGTTACAAGGAAAAATTTCCTAACCTATTCAACCTTTCTTCTAGCTCAGGTACTCCAGACTCAGCAACAGCCTTGTAAATTTTCTCTGTACTCTTTCAACCTTATTTACATCTTGCCTAAATGCTGGTGTGCCTAGCCTACCCTCGATCAGCTCCTCTAGTAAGATGAACTCTTCCTACTCGAACCGGTCTGCTGAATCAGCAAAGAAGAAGTAGGCCTGTGCCTGGCTGCAGAGGGCCAGGCTGATGTGGTGACGCCGGTGGCTCTCGCCAGCTGTCTCTGCATTCGCTTTGTGAGCCGCAGAACAAGGAATGATAAAAAGCGGCTGTGCTAATGAGAAACAAACCAGACATGTCAAAGCCAGTTAGTGTCAATGGCAGGCGGTCGGGCTGCACGACTGTTCACAGCCATAATTCACACCTCAAACGGCCAGTGAATCAGCTCTGCCGACCGCAGAAGCTACCTCACCACGCTTCCCTCTCAGAGAGGAGTCGCCGGAACATTCTGACAGAATAAGGGCACTGAGGCATCGCAGGGTTCAGAAAGTGCTCTGAAATTTCACATTTGAAAGGCCTCGACAGAATGGTTGCAGAGAGGACGTTTCCCAAGGTGGGGAGTCTAAGGCCAAAGGGGACATCCTCAGAATAGAGGGGTGTCCTTTCAGAGTGGAAGACGAGGAGGATAGATAGTGGTGAATCTGTGGAATTCACTGCCACAGGCGGCTGTCGGTGTACTCGGAGGTTAGAGCTTAGGATGCTGGCGCCGCACGGCACCTCCTTTGCTTGCATCTTCTATTTCTATCTTTAATATCCCTTTTATTCCCTTTCAAAGTTCCTTTGAGGACCTGACCTGGAGTTACACGCTGACTTTGGTTCTTTGTGAAGATGGGACCCGCTCCCAGGGCTTCATGACCGGCCACTTTTCGGTACACCAAGGACACAGCCCAGCAGATTAGCGTGCCTTCAGGGTGCCACACTTCCACGGCTCTGGAGGCGGGCGGATTCAAGGCCGGTGCCGCTGCCTGATGTGTCGTGGGAGTATACGGAAGATCGAAAGCAATGAGCTGGCTGCTGGCTCTGTGCCCAGAGACCCGAGTTCTTTGGGCACAGAGCTCAGTAAAAGTGACGCAACAGGCTTGTAACACCATAAGTCGAGGAGTTGTTTTTGTTATGCCTTCCCTCTCGCTGTGAAACGAACACACTTGATGGGCCAAATGGCCTACTTCTGCTCCTGTATCCTATGGTCTCCTGTTCCTTTATTACATATGTCGAGTACCGGGTGATTGAGTTGCCTTTGGAAGTCCCTGTCTTTGTTGATGCTTTGCTGCATGCTTGAGTGCTTGGTGGGGGGTGCCGATGCTTTTTTACCGATGGGAGCAGGAGCTTTATTGCTGCTTATGCATGGGAGGGGGGAGTTGGGGGGCTTTGAAGTTCTAACGTTAGACTCATCCGTTTTCATGGATAGTTGCGAAGGGAAAGAATTTCATGACGTATATTGCATACATTTTTCTGACATTAAGTGTACCTATTGATAGCTGGTGAAAACTATATTTAAGACAGAGGTTGATAGGTTCTTGATGAGGGCATGAAGGGGTGTGAGGAGAAGGCAGGAGATTGGGACCGAGAGGGAAATGGATCAGCCATGATGAACTGGCAGAGCAGACCCCATGAACCAAAAAGGCCTAATTCTGCTCCTATATCTTACAGTCTTATGCTCTTATTATCCATTTGTTAGGAATCTGGCACCCCCAGAATTATTTATCATCCCCTTCATTTCCTCTGGGAAAGTTACCGCCCATTGAAATCCTGCTGGTAGATGCGGGAGTTTATTCTAGATAGAACAGTCATCAGACTGACCTCAGTGAGATAGGCTCATGCCGGTGGGTCACTGAAGGCTGCCATCTCTTCCAGGGAATGTTCACATTTCAGGATGCAAATCCCCCCCCCCCCCACCAACCATGAAAATCTGAAATCAAAACACAAAGTGCTGGAAATAATTTATTTTATTTTATTGAGATAGTGTGCAAAACAGGCCCTTTTGGCCATTTGAACAGAGTCACCCAGCAATTCCCCCAGTTTAATCATAGGACAAATCACAATGACCAACTAACCCACCAAGTGTGGGCGGAGACAGGAAGACCCAGAGTAAACTCACGTGGATAACATACAAACCCGATCGAGGCAGCAGTGTGAATTGAGCCCTCGTTGCCTATTCTGTAAAGCGTTATGCTAACTGCCACACTACCATAGGTGGTAAATCAGGCAGGATGTGTGGAGAGAAACAGATAACATTTTGGGGCAATGACTGGGGCAGGCTGGAGGCAAAACAACAGGAAAACTGTGGAGACAGGACAAGAAAAAGCAAAGGGATGGTGATCTCTCCAACCCCCCCGCAACCCCTCCTCTGTGATTCCCCCTTCACACTTCCTCCTCTCCACACCTCCCCTTCCAAACCTCTCCCTCCCTCTCTACACCTCTCCCTGTCTCCCTCCCTCCTCAAATCTCCCTCTCCACACTTCTTCTTCTCAGCTCTCTTCCATAGCTCTCCCTCCGCATACTTCTCCCTCTCTCTCATCACACCTCTCTGTTTTCCATGACGCTCCCTCTGTACACCTCTCCCTCTCTCTTCCCTAACTCTCTCTCTGCCCACACCTCTCTCTCCACAGCATTCTCTCTCTTCACACCTCTCCCCACAGCATTCTCTCTCTTCACACCTCTCCCCACAGCATTCTCTCTCTTCACACCTCTCCCCACAGCATTCTCTCTCTTCACACCTCTCCCCACAGCATTCTCTCTCTCTCTCTCTTCACACCTCTCCCCACAGCATTCTCTCTCTTCACACCTCTCCCCACAGCATTCTCTCTCTCTCTCTTCACACCTCTCCCCACAGCATTCTCTCTCTTCACACCTCTCCCCACAGCATTCTCTCTCTTCACACCTCTCTCCACAGCATTCTCTCTCTTCACACCTCTCCCCACAGCATTCTCTCTCTTCACACCTCTCCCCACAGCATTCTCTCTCTCTCTCTTCACACCTCTCTCCACAGCATTCTCTCTCTCTCTCTTCACACCTCTCTCCACAGCATTCTCTCTCTCTCTCTTCACACCTCTCCCCACAGCATTCTCTCTGTCTCTCTTCACACCTCTCCCCACAGCATTCTCTCTCTTCACACCTCTCCCCACAGCATTCTCTCTCTCTCTCTTCACACCTCTCCCCACAGCATTCTCTCTCTTCACACCTCTCCCCACAGCATTCTCTTTCACACCTCTCCCCACAGCATTCTCTCTCTCTCTCTTCACACCTCTCTCCACAGCATTCTCTCTCTCTCTCTTCACACCTCTCCCCACAGCATTCTCTCTCTTCACACCTCTCCCCACAGCATTCTCTCTCTTCACACCTCTCCCCACAGCATTCTCTCTCTCTCTCTTCACACCTCTCCCCACAGCATTCTCTCTCTTCACACCTCTCTCCCCACAGCATTCTCTCTCTCTCTCTTCACACCTCTCTCCACAGCATTCTCTCTCTCTCTCTTCACACCTCTCTCCACAGCATTCTCTCTCTTCACACCTCTCCCCACAGCATTCTCTCTCTTCACACCTCTCTCCCCACAGCATTCTCTCTCTCTCTCTTCACACCTCTCTCCACGGCATTCTCTCTCTCTCTCTTCACACCTCTCTCCACAGCATTCTCTCTCTCTCTCTTCACACCTCTCTCCACAGCATTCTCTCTCTCTCTCTTCACACCTCTCTCCACAGCATTCTCTCTCTTCACACCTCTCTCCACCCCTCTCTCTCCACAGCATTCTCTCTGTCTCTCTTCACCCCTCTCTCTCCACAGCATTCTCAACCTTTTTCACCTCTGACTTCTCCCAGTTGAGTGAAGAGAATTTCCTTGTTAACCCTCTGCATTCCTTCCCTCATGCTGCTTGAGCTGGTGACTATCTCCAACATTTCCTCGTTAACCCTCTGCAATCCTTCCCACATGCTGCTTGAGCTGCTGACTATTTCCAACATTTCCTCATTAACCCTCTGCATTCCTTCCCTCATGCTGCTTGAGCTGCTGACCATCTTCAGCTTTTTGCTGTTTTTTATTTTGTCTCCCCAGTTAGAGGACAGTCTGAACAACCACAGGCTGTCCCAGTGTCAATGCCAATATGCCTCTGTCATCCAAGCAGATCAGGAGCAGATTAGAAAGGATTTGCATTTATATAACTTCTTATCATGTCCCTGCGGACACCCTGCAGTGCACCTGCATAAAATTCATTGCTCTGAACTGTGGTTGGTGAACAAATCAGACAGGCATCTATCCTCACAAGCTAGACCTGCTCACACGTCTCCTGAACCACGTCTGATCTTTCATCAAGAGTCAACCACACACCGTGCCTGAGACTTTACACCGAAGTTCGGTAATGTTACTCGAGAAAACAATGATAACATCAGACAACAAAGTTTTTTGAAAGTGTTGCTTTCTCAGATTTTATTTGTTTATGATAGATTGCTTGAAGCTGAACTCAAAACATAATTTCAGACTACTTGTATCACGTAAGAATTTGGAGGAACAAGAAGCTAACTTTATTGAATATAATTGTATAACAATGCTGACACTTTGCTAAGTTCAACTAAGCTAAAAATGTTTAGATGATTTTCATTTCTACTCGGTGTCTGAGGCTTCTCACTTAAGTGTCCAGCAATAATCAGCCAGTATTGATGGATTCCGGTTGTCCTGATACCATTTCTCTGTGACCGCAATGTCCTGGTGAAACCTTCCACCATGCTCGTCACTGACAGTGCCAAGATTTGCAGGGAAGAAGTCTAAATGGGAATGCAGAAAATGAATCTTTAATGATATGTTGCACTTCACGGTTTTGTATGTTTGAAGCATGTTGTCAACATAGTTGTCAAAGTTTCAACAACATCTTTGAATGCCTTCCATGCGATTTTCTCCAATCCCACTTGAAGTTATCAAAATTGCCTGTCATTGATGATCTGTTTGATTTGTGGACCAACAAAAGTACCTTCCTTAATCTTGGCATCAGTTATTCAGATTTGAATTATGAACTGAAGTTGAAAAAATAAAATGATTTTTAAAAAGTGGTGCACGGTAAGGAAATTTCATGGTAATTTTCATGATCTATAAGATACACCCAAAAGTATTCAGAAAGTGAAATCATTGCTGTCCAGTGTAGTTGGAACTCAAAGACAGTTAGAAGATACAACACAGAACATTATGCACTGTGCACACCCTTCGGCCTACGATGTTGTGCCAACATTTTAACCTACTCCAAAATCAAACTAACCCTTCCCTTCCACATAGCCCCCATTTCAGATTAGAACCCAGCGGAAGGAAACTACTCTTCTCTGAGCCCCGGAGCTGAGGAAAAGAGGAGACATGAGATGAACAGTCATAACACAGAGTCCAAAACAGACAGAGTAAATACTGGAAAGCTCAGAACAACATGCATCATTTTCTCAGTGGTCTGGATTTAGCTCCTTCTGTCACTTCTGCCTTCAAATTTCCAACAGGTCTATATATGCTTCTGTAGTGCTGAAGGATGTGGATTCGGTCCAGTATGTTACGGGTGAATCCCTCCCAACCACTGAGCACTTCCACATGAAATGCTGTCACGGGGAAGCAGGGACCCCACCACCCAGGCCCTGCTCTCTTCTCGCTGCTGCCATCGGGAAGAAGGCACAGGAGCCTCAGGAATCAGACCACCAGGTTCAAGATCAGTTACTACCCCTCAACCATCAGGCTCTTGAACAAATGAGGTTACTTACACTCATCCATTGAGATGTTCCCACAACCAATGATCTCCCTTTAAGGACTCTTTATCTCATTATTTATTGCTATTTATTTATATTTGCATTTACGCAGTTTGCTGCCTTCTGCACTCTGGTTGATCTTTCATTGATCCTGTTATAGTCACTATTCTATAGATTTCCACAGGAAAATGAATCTCAGGGTTATATCTGATGACATATACAGTATGTACTCTAATAATAACAGTTACTTTGAGCTTTGAACCAATTTTTCTGCTCCTCGACAAACTTTCTAATCACCCAGCTATCTTTCCATTCAGATATTGTGAACAGGAGTGGTCCCAGCACTGATCCTTACAGACTAGACACCACTGGTCACAGTCATCCTGTCAGAGAAACACCCTCCATGGTAAAACATTGGCTTCAATGACCGAATCAAATATGTCTCAATTTTACCAGCTCACTGTGGATCCCATAGGACTCAATCTTCCGAGCCTGCCGACCATGATAGACCTTGTCAAATGCTTTATTAAATTCCATGGAGATAACATCACTGCCTTGTTCTCATCAATCACTTCCTCCTCCTGAAAAACACTCAATCCAATTTGTGAGTCTAGTCCTTCCCCCTCGCAAAGCCATGTTGACTATCCCCAATACATATAGGCTTTTCTAGATGTGAACAAATCCTGGCCCTTATTCCAATCCAGGCTTTGACCCAAAATGTTGAGTTTTTTTCCTGCTGCAGACTTTCAGAAGATTGTTTCCTGTAGATCATCTGCAGACTATTTTGCCTCTTGAAGGTTTCCCAAGACTCTCAGCTCCTCCCTTCTTAATATTACCATGTCCTAGAGTATGAGTCCATAGTTCCCTGACATCACCATCATCCACGATTTCCTCCTCGGTGAATACTGATGCCAAATATTCATGAAGTACCTCACCCTCCTCCTCTGCCCACATGAATAGATCCCCTATTTTGTTTTTCCCTTTCCCTACCTACCATCTTGCTCTGATATACAGGTCACAAGCTCCTACAGTATATTGGGGAGATCTCAAGCAGAGAGATCAGATGTAGATGTGGAATCACCTCTTGTTGACATGGGACATTACATTATTTGATGTTGCTGTGGAGTGCTGTCAGAGTACGCGCAGTCCTTCTCTGTCATGGAGGTTGCAGGTGCCAACTCAATCCAGCAGGCGGGAGGATGGGCCACCCCACTCGGGATAGGGTTCCCCTGGTCCTCACCTACCACCCCACCAGCCTCCAGGTCCAACGTATAATTCTCCGTAACTACCGCCACCTCCAACGGGATCCCACCACCAACTTTCCCTCCTCCCTTTCTGCTTTCCACAGGGATCGCTCCCTACGTGACTCCCTTGTCCATTCGTCCCCCCCATCCATTCCCACCGATCTCCCTCCTGGCACTTATCCTTGTAAACGGAACAAGTGCTACACCTGCCCTTACACTTCCTCCCTCACCACCATTCAGGGCCCCAGACAGTCCTTCCAGGTGAGGTGACACTTCACCTGTGAGTCGGCTGGTGTGGTATACTGCGTCTGGTGCTCCCGGTGTGGCCTTTTATATATTGGTGAGACCTGACGCAGACTGGGAGACCGTTTCACGGAACACCTACGCTCTGTCCGCCAGAGAAAGCAGGATCTCCCAGTAGCCACACATTTTAATTCCACGTTCCATTCCCATTCTGATATGTCTATCCAAGGCCTCCTCTACTGTCAAGATGAAGCCACACTCAGGTTGGAGGAACAATACCTTATATACCGGTTGGGTAGCCTCCAACCTGATAGCATGAACATTGACTTCTCTAACTTCCATTGGTGCCCCTCCTCCCCTTCTTACCCCATCCCTTATCTATCTATCTATCTATCTATCTATTTACTTATTTCCCTTTTTTCTCTTTTCTCTCTCTGTCTCTCTCACAATCACTCATTGCCTGCTCTCCATCTCCCTCTGGTGCTCCCCTCCCTCTTTCCTTCTCCCTAGGCCTCCCATCACATGATCTTCTTGCTCTCCAGCTCTGTATCCTTTTTGCCAATCACCTTTCCAGCTCTTAGCTTCATCCCTCCCTCCTGTCTTCTCCCATCATTTCAGATCTCCCCCTCCCCTTCCCACATTCAAATCTCTTACTATCTCTTCTTTCACTTAGTCCTGATGAAGGATCTCGGCCCGAAATGTCGACTGTACGTCTTCCTATAGATGCTGCCTGGCTTGCTGCGTTCCACCACGCATTTTGCGTGTGTTGCTTGAATTTCCAGCATCTGCAGACTTCCTTGTGTAAAAGTTTCTTAAATGCCCCTAATGTATTTGTCTCTACATATTATACGTCCATAAGATCATAAGGTCATAAGATATTGGAGCAGAATTAGGCCATTTGGCCCATCGTTTCTGCTTCACCATTTCATCGTGGCAGATCCATTTTCCTCTCAGCCCCAATCTCCTGCCTTCTCCCCGTATCCCTTCATGCTCTGACCTATCTGGAATCTATCAAACTCTGAGTTAAATGTACCCAACAGCTATTGCGGCAAAGAATTCCACAGATTCTCCACTCTTTGGCTAAAGAAATTCCTCCTCATCTCCATTCTAAATGGACACGCCTCTATTGTGAGGCAATGTCCTCTGGTCTTAGACTCCCCCAGTATAGAAGACATTCTCTTCACGTTCACTCTATTGAGGCCTTTTAACATTCGGTAGGTTTCAAAGAGGTCACCCCTCATTCTCCTGAATTCCAGTGAGAGCCGGCTCAGAGCCATCAAGCGTCAGTGGCCAGCACTCTGATCAACAGGTTCCCATCTCCGCGTGTCGGACAGGACCCTGTCCTTGTGAAGCGGAGACGGATGAGTGGGTTGTCAATCGTGTTATCCAGGTGAAGAGCTGACATTTTATGTACACTTGCCCTTATAGAATCACGACCAAGAGCAGGCTGCTGATTATGGTTGTGTGTGGAACCAGAATTGTTGCTGTCTCTACGGCCATCTGCTGTTAATCTGTGGGGTGGAACATGTACTTTACTGCCTGGTGGGTAGATGATTAGAGTGGAATTTATTTCCAACACAGGTTCCATCCTGGAGTGCAGCCACAAAGCGACAGCGAGGATGTAATTAGGTTCCTCTGTCGTTAAGACGATGAGCAACGTCTGGGGGATCTGAAGCCTGAGTGGGGATTGTGAATGAGCTGGAGAAGCACCAGTAACATCCTGGGCCAGGTTAAAGGAATTTATTTGTTTCTCTTCTGTGATTAGACACCTGACTGGTTGAGGAGAGCTTTTCACTGCTTGTCTGCTGACTGCATGAGCATCTTTGTGGGCTAATTTAGACTGGAAATCACGTGAGCAAACACCCTTGGGAGGCTCGCCAACCCTGCAGGCTCCTTCCACTGGCTTCCTATGCACTGCAGGTCTCTGTGCCAAGAGCCCTGACTGTGGACTCCGAGGGACCTGCAGCCTTTCTTGGTTCCTGCGCTCAGCAGGTCTCCCGTGGTTCCAGTGGTTGAGAATATACAGGGTGCTTCCTGTAACAAAGGTGAGTGAAGAAAGCGTCCAGTCCAGCGTGGGAACAGTTCAGTGCAATAACCCTGACACTGCCCCCCTCAGTCACCCACCTATTACTGAGATACCAAGTACATGAAAAGCCCTGGATCACCCCTCCCTGCTGACCTAATTCCAAAAGAACAGCCCAGCACTGAAGCATTCCAACATCACAACAATTTCTTCTGCCCTACCACTGGTAGGTAGAGGGTCATACATTCACAGAAAACAGGAACAGGCCTTTCAGCCCATCTAGTCCACAGCAAACTATTATTCTGTCTAGTCTCATTAGCTGCCACGTGGATCATAGCCCTCCACAACCCTCCCAGGCATGCCCTTCTCTTGAGTATTGCAATCAAACCTGCATTCACCACTTCCACTGCCAGTTCATTCCACGCTCTCACTACTCTCTGCGTGAAGAAACTCCCCCTCAGGTCCCAATTAAGTACCTCATCTTTCATCCTTATCTCATGACCTTTAGTTCTCATCTCACCCAATCTCAGCAGAAAAACCCACTTGCATTTACCCTATCGTCATTGTCATCGTCATCATCATTATGTGCCATGTTGTATGACATCATCATTGTGTGCCATGCCACGTGACATGGGTTATCATGGTCTTTCCACGAGCATGATTGTTCTTGGCAAAGTTTTCCATAGAAATGGTTTCCCATTGCCTTCTTCTGGGCAGTGTCTTTACAAGACAAGTAACTTCAGCTATTATCAATACTCTTCAGAGATTGTCGGCCTGGTGTCTGCGGTCGCATAACCAGGACTTGTGATATTCACTGGCTGCTCATTTGACCATCCACCAACTGCTTCCATGGCTTCACATGACTGATTGGTGTGCTAAGCATGTGCTACACCCTTGCCTAAGGCTGACCTGTAGGCTAGCGGAGGGAAGAAGCACCTTACACCTCCACCAGCGTAGAGGTGTATCTCCACTCTGTCACCAAATCCATCTATATTCCTCATAATTTTGTGTATCTCTGTCAAATCTACCCCCATTCTCAAAGAGAATGGGATCATTTGGTCATTAAAGGAATGATAATATTTCCTTGGCAAAGCTGTACAATTTGCATAAACAGATTGGGAGTGAGGACACAAGAGACAGCAGATACCGACATCCAAAGCAACAACAGGATGCCAAGGGAACTCAATGAGTCAGGCCGCATCTGTGCTGGGGAATGGACAGTCAATGCCTTACAAGTTTTCTAAGGAGCCCTCAGAACATCACCATGGTTCACCGGCACCATCAGGGAGAAGGTTAACCCTTCAGAACATCATTGTGGTTCACCGGCACCATCAGGGAGAAGGTTCACCCCTCAGAACATCACCGTGGTTCACCGGCACCATCAGGGAGATTGTTAACCCCTCAGGACATCTCCGTGGTTCACCGGCACCATCAGGGAGAAGGTTCACCCCTCAGAACATCACCGTGGTTCACCGGCACCATCAGGGAGAAGGTTAACCCCTCAGGACATCTCCGTGGTTCACCAGCACCATCAGGGAGAAGGTTCAAGTGCATTAGGTTCAGGAACAGTTATTACCCTCAACCATCAGGCTCCTGGACCATTGCGGATAACTTCACTCAACTTCACTTGTCCCATCATTGGAAATGTTCCCACAACCAATAGACTCACTTTCAAGGATTCTTCACCTCATTTTCTCAATATTTATTCCTTATTTATTTATTATTATTACTTCTTCTTTTTGCATTTGAACAGTTTATTGTCTTCCACACTTTAGTTGACAACCCAAGTTGGATGGTCTTTCATTGATTTTATTATGGTTTTTATTCTACAGATTTATTGAGTATGCCCACAAGAAAATGAATCTCGGGGTTGTATATGGTGATATATATATGTTTTGATATTCCCTGAAGGATAAGAGAAGAGATTTGATGGAAGTATACAAAATTATGAGGGGTATAGATAGGGTAAATGAAAGCAGGCTTTTTTCCACTGAGGTTGGGTTGGGTAGGACTACAGCCAGAGGTGGTGGGTTAAGAGTGAAAGGTGAAATGTTTTAGAGGAACCCTTGGTGGGCGGGATGGATCGTCTTCACTCAGAGGGTGGTGAGCATGTGGAACAAGCTGCCAGTACAAGAGGGATGTGGGTTCTATTGCAACATTCAAAAGAACTTTGGATAGGCACGTAGACGGGAGGGACAAGGTGTGACAACCCAGACTGCAAAGCCCACGTGGTTCCAACAGTTATATATCCCAGAAACAGACCCTTAATCTGTGCAATCATGGAGCCTGCCTGAATTATTCCTATTTGCAGGTGGATGGCTTCTATCCCTTTAAACTTTCCCGATTCACACTTCAAACGTGAAGATACTGGATGGGCTGAAGGACCTTTATTCCAACTGTGTTGTTATATGACACTATGGCAATGACGTTCAACATCTCTTTGGAACTGCCCACTGAACAGGGTGACAGTAACCTGCCTCAATGACAAACATCCAGTGGCAGTGTCCTCAATAGTAATGAAATGCTTTGAATGACTGGCTATGGATCACATTAAATTTCATTGGACCCTTTCCAGTTCGCTTATCACTGATGTCGATAGTCGCTGCCATCCATCCAACAATTTCTTAGACCCCTCCACCATCAGGCAGAAGGTACCATAGAATTAGAACAAGAATTGTTAAGATGGGGAATGGCTTCTTCCTCCAGGACATGACCCCTGCCTCCACCGAGATCCGGTGACATATGAAGTGGCAATGGCGTTAAACTATTTACTTTTTTGCTTGTGTTGTAAATGCACCTTATTATTTGTTGATTTTTTTTTGTGGCAATGTTACTTTATGTGCTGTATGTGTGAGTTACATGTACTATGTTACATGTACCTTGTTATAGCATTTGGTGACAGGGATGAATAGCTATAAACTTGAACTTGAAACTGAAATACATAATACCTCACAAAATTAATAGAAAATGGGCATTGAGGATTTGTATTTAAAATACAGCAAGAAATACCAGATGATATGAAAAATACCAAGTGGTTGGGGGATGGGTTTAAAGTCAAAATACATTTATTATCAAAGTATGTTTATTATATGCAAGCCCAGAATCAGAATCAGGTTTAATATCACCAGCATATGTCGTGAAATTTGCTATCTTTGTGGCAGCAATACATGCCAATACATAATAATAGAAAAAGTACTGTGAATTACAATAATTATCTATATTAAATAGTTAAATTACATCAGTAGTACAAAAACAGAAATAAGCAAGTAGTGAGGCAGTGTTCATGGGTTCAATGTCCATTCAGAAATTGGGTGTCAGAGGGGAAGAAACTATGCAGCTATGATGCAGCCAGTTAGAATGTTCTCCACAGTACCTCTGTAGAGATTCGTGAGCCTCTTTGGTGACATATCAAATCTTCTCAAAGTCCAAATGAAATATAGCTGCTGTCATGCCTTCTTTGTAATTGTGTTAATGTGCTTGGTGCTGGATAGATCCTCAGAGATATTGACGCTCAGGAACTTGAAATTTCTCACTCTGTCCACTTTTGATCCCTCTATGGCCACTGGTGTGTCTTCTGTCGGCTTACCCTTTCTGAAGTCCGCAATCAATCCTTGAGAATACAGGCAGCCGCAAACAGTAGAACCCATTAAAAAGAAGACTGTCAAACACCCAAAGAGGTGAGTTAACCATCCCAGGGATTTCATATAATCCCTGATTAGAACAAAAACACATCCATTTTCTTGACTGCAATCACTGCCCCAAGCATCTCCCATGGAGTTACTTCCTGCCTGTTACACCGCTGGCATTGAGGGCAGCAATGAAGGTCCTCCATCTCTGGTGATGTTCAGGGCTCCTTCATCGTGTCAGTAGCTTCCCCTCAGTTTTCACTACTATCAGTCATGCAAGGCCTGGGTGGAGACTCTAGAATATCATCGCACACAGATGTGGAAGGATTCTTCATTGCTGTTTCCATAACGATTTTGCTTTACCAGCCAGGGTTGTTAGCCCTGAGCTGAACTCCCGAACCTGGAGGACCAGTGGGCCACTCTTAGTCTGACCTGTTTGGCATGGGTGAACCTACAGGAACCAAAGTATAAAGCCCTGACTCCAGCCAACATGGCTCACCGGGTCACTGAGGCACACGAGCCTCGAAACCCAATGGAGTGGGCCACCTACCAAAGGAGCTACAGCTCCAAAGCTGTTATCCTGGGGCAGATGGGTCTGGAAACAATGACGTGCTTTTAAATTGAACCCACTTGTGGATGAGATGTAGATTTTCCTGTGCTTGCTGTTAATTTCGTTTAGATTGATTTCCTGGTGGTGTAATTAAATGCACCATGTACCAAGGCATACAAATTGGTGACATTAATCAGCAGTTTATAGAACGGGAATTGCGGCCAAGGAGTTGTTCATTTATGAGGATCGCGGTACATCTGCCACAGTATTGAATTATTGAATGTTTCATACTTTGCCCAGCTAATTCAGAAGCGTCTCCACAGATTCTTCCAAACTCTTTGGCAAGATGAGTGAACTGATGTCAGCCTTCCCTCCTGGGCCTGAGACTCTCTTTCCTTTTTTTTGACAAAACTACAATAGTTCATTTACACAAAATCAAGAATTTACAAGACAGTGAACAAATTAAAGGTGAAATATGATTACTGGCAACATGAGAGAATCTGCAGGTGCTGGAAATCCAGGGCAACACACACAATACACTGGGGGAGCTCAGCAGGCCAGGCAGCGTCTGTGGAAGTGAATAAGCAGTTGATGATTCGAGCTGAGACTCTTATTCAGGACTGGAAAGGAAGGGATACAATGCCAGAACAAAAAAGTGGGAGTGGAGGGAAGGAGGATAACTAAAAGGTGATAAGTGAAGCCTATCAAGGGCTGGAGAAGAAGGAATTTAATAGAAGAAAAGAGTGGACCATAGAAGAAAGGGAAGGAGGAGGGGACACGGGGGGAGGTCGTAGGCAGGTGAGAAGAAATAAGATATCAGAGTGGGGAATAGAGGGAAGGGGGGGTGAGGAATTTGTTCATCAGAAGGAGAAATCAATATTCATGCCATCAGGTTGAAGGGTATCCATATGGAATATGAGGTGTTGCTCCTCCACTCTTGGTTCAAGAGGAGGCCATGGACTGATACGTCGTAATGGGAGTGAGAATCTAAATGTTTGGCCAGCAGAAAGTCCTGCTTGTGGTGGCTGGTGTGGAGGTGCTCGACAAAGCAGTTTTTGCGAATCTCTTGACGAAGTGGTCTCCCAATTTACAGTCTATGAAACGGTCAATCTCCTGGTGGGGCACACTGTACCCATGGTGACCACATGCTCCCTCTCCAGACACCAAGGCATAAACGTATCTCTGGAAGAGGGGCAGGCTGTCATCCCCAGGCAAAGCCCTTGACTCCTTGTAGCCTGGACCGATGCATGGCCATCTTGGCCAGGCCCTGCAGCAAGCCCAGCAGTGGATCCTCCAAGTACACTGCAGCAAAACAAGCAGATACAAGGGGCAATGTTCAACGCTGAGGGTCTCCTTGGTGCATGGTACTTCCTGGCTGACTGTGTCGCCACCCACAGCTCTTGCCGACAACACTACATTGATTAGCCTTATCTCAACAATAACAAGGTGGCCTATCGGAAGGAAATCATCTCTCTGACACAGTGGTGTCAAGAAAACAACTTCTCCCTCAATGTCGCAAAAACAAAGGAGCTGGTTGTGGATTACAGGAGGAATGGAGACAGGCTAACCCCCATATCAGTGGATCTCTGGTTGAGAGGGTAAACAGTTTTAAGTTCCTCAGCATCCACATCACTGAGGACCTCACGTGGTCTGTACACACCAGCTATGTGGTGAAAAAGGCACAACAGTGCCTTTTAGTTCTTGTATTTTCAGTTATTTGGGAGGTATGAGTGTGAGGGCAGCTTGTTGTTCTTGGTGTCAGATGTGGGAGGTCCTGGAGTCTCCGAGCCTCCCGGACGTCCACATCTGCGCCAGATGCACCGAACTGCAGCTCCTGAGGGACCGAGTTAGGGAACTGGAGCTGCAGCTCGATGACCTTCACCTGGTCAGGGAGAGTGAGGAGGTGATAGAGAGGAGTTACAGGCAGGTGGTCACTCCGGGGCCACGGGAGGCAGATAGGTGGGTCACGGTCAGGAAGGGGAAGAGGCAGGTACTAGAGAGTACCCCAGTGGCTGTACCCCTTGACAATAAGTACTCATGTTTGAGTACTGTTGGGGGGGTGGGGACAGCCTACCTGGTGGGAGTGACAGTGGCCAAGCCTCCGGCACAGAGGACAGCCCTGTAGCTCAGAAGGGTAGGGTTAGAAGAAAGAGGTCCATAGTAATAGGGGACTCAATAGTCAGGGGCTCAGACAGGCATTTCTGTGGAGGTGACCGGGAGTCCCGGATGGTAATTTGCCTCCCTGGTGCCAGGGTTCGGGACATTTCTGATCGCGTCCAAGATATCCTGAAGTGGGAGGGTGAAGAGCCAGAGGTCGTGGTACATGTAGGTACCAATAACATAGGAAGGAAAGGGGAAGAGGTCCTGAAACGAGAGTATAGGGAGTTAGGAAGGCAGTTAAGAAGAAGGACCGCAAAGGTAGTAATCTCGGGATTACTGCCTGTGCCACGCGACAGTGAGAGTAGGAATAGAATTAGGTGGAGGATGAATGCGTGGCTGTGGGATTGGAGCAGGGGGCAGGGATTCAAGTTTCTGGATCATTGGGACCTCTTCTGGGGCAGGAGTGACCTGTTCAAGAAGGACGGGTTACACTTGAATCGTGGGGGGACCAATATCCTAGCGGGGAGTTGCTAGGGCTACAGGGCGGACTTTAAACTAGTAAGATGGGGGGGGCAGGAGACTATTTGAGGAGACTATGGGAGAGGAGGTTAGTTCACCAGTGGAGCAAGTAAATAGACAGTGTGTGAGGGAGGAAAGGCAGGTGATGGAGAAGGGATGCGCTCAGCCCAAAGATGTAGGGGAGAAGAAAGAAAAGGATAATAAATTTGAATGCATTGTTAGGGATGGAAAGAGAGGAGGAGATGTATCTTAAATGTATCTATTTTAATGCTAGGAGCATTGTAAGAAAGGTGGATGAGCTTAAAGCGTGGATTGATACCTGGAATTATGATGTTGTAGCTATTAGTGAAACATGGTTGCAGGAAGGGTGTGTTTGGCAACTAAATATTCCTGGATTTAGTTGCTTCAGGTGTGATAGAGTAGGAGGGGCCAGAGGAGGAGGTGTTGCATTGCTTGTCCGAGAAAATCTTATGGCGGTGCTTTGGAAGGATAGATTAGAGAGCTCCTCTAGGGAGACCATTTGGGTGGAATTGAAGAATGGGAAAGGTGCAGTAACACTGATAGGAGTGTATTATAGGCCACCTAATGGGACGCGTGAGTTGGAAGAGCAAATGTGTAAGAAGATAGCAGATATTTGTAGTAAACACAAGGTGGTGATTGTGGGAGATTTTAATTTTCCACACGTAGACTGGGAAGCTCATTCTGTAAAAGGGATGGATGGTTTAGAGTTTGTGAAATGTGTGCAGGATAGTTTTTTGCAACAATACATAGAAGTACCAACTAGAGATGGGGCAGTGTTGGATCTCCTGTTAGGGAATGCGATAGGTCAGCTGACAGATGTATGTGTTGGGGAGCACTTTGGGTCCAGTGATCACAATAGCATTAGCTTCAATATAATTATGGAGAAGGACAGGACTGGACCTAGAGTTGAGATTTTTGATTGGAGAAAGGCTAACTTTGAGGGGATGCGAAGGGATTTAGAGAGAGTGGATTGGGTCAAGTTGTTTTATGGGAAGGATGTAATAGAGAAATGGAGGTCATTTAAGGGTGAAATTATGAGGGTACAGAATCTTTATGTTCCTGTTAGGGTGAAAGGAAAGGTTAAAGGTTTGAGAGCACCATGGTTTTCAAGGGATATTAGAAATTTGGTTCAGAAAAGGAGGGATGTCTACAATAGATATAGGCAGCATGGAGTAAAGGAATTGCTCGAGGAATATAAAGAATGTAAAAGGAATCTTAAGAAAGAGATTAGAAAAGCTAAAAGAAGATACGAGGTTGGTTTGGCAAATAAGGTGAAAGTAAATCCGAAAGGTTTCTACAGTTATATTAAAAGCAAGAGGATAGTGAGGGATAAAATTGGCCCCTTAGAGAATCAGAGTGGTCAGCTATGTGTGGAACCGAAGGAGATGGGAGAGATTTTGAATGATTTCTTCTCTTCGGTATTCACTAAGGAGAAGGATATTGAATTGTCTAAGGTGTGGGAAACAAGTAAGGAAGTTATGGAACCTATGACAATTAAAGAGGTGGAGGTACTGGCGCTTTTAAGAAATTTAAAAGTGGATAAATCTCCGGGTCCTGACAGGATTTTCCCCAGGACCTTGAGGGAAGTTTGTGTAGAAATAGCAGGAGCTCTGACGGAGATCTTTAATATGTCATTAGAAACGGGGATTGTGCCAGAGGATTGGCGTATTGCTCATGTGGTTCCATTGTTTAAAAAGGGTTCTAGAAGGAAGCCTAGCAATTATAGACCTGTCAGTTTGACATCAGTGGTTGGTAAATTAATGGAAAGTATTCTTAGAGATAGTATTTATAATTATCTGGATAGACGGGATCTGATTAGAAGTAGCCAGCATGGATTTGTGCGTGGAAGGTCATGTTTGACAAACCTTATTGAATTTTTTGAAGAAGTTACGAGGAATGTTGACAAGGGTAAGGCAGTGGATGTAGTCTATATGGACTTCAGCAAAGCCTTTGACAAAGTTCCACATGGAAGGTTGGTTAAGAAGGTTCAGTCGTTAGGTATTAATGCTGGAGTAATAAAATGGATTCAACAGTGGCTAGATGGGAGATGCCAGAGAGTAGTGGTGGATAATTGTTTATCGGGATGGAGGCCGGTGACTAGCGGGGTGCCTCAGGGATCTGTTTTGGGCCCAATGTTGTTTGTAATATACATAAATGATCTGGATGATGGGGTGGTAAATTGGATTAGTAAGTATGCCAATGATACTAAGGTAGGAGGTGTTGTGGATAATGAGGTGGATTTTCAAAGCTTGCAGGGAGATTTATGCCGGTTAGAAGAATGGGCTGAACGTTGGCAGATGGAGTTTAATGCTGAGAAGTGTGAGGTTCTACATTTTGGCAGGAATAATCCAAATAGAACATACAGAGTAAATGGTAGGGCATTGAGGAATGCAGAGGAACAGAGAGATCTAGGAATAACTGTGCATAGTTCCCTGAAAGTGGAGTCTCATGTAGATAGGGTGGTGAAGAGGGCTTTTGGAATGCTGGCCTTTATAAATCAAAGCATTGAGTACAGAAGTTGGGATGTAATGCTAAAGTTGTACAAGGCATTGGTAAGGCCAAATTTGGAATATTGTGTGCAGTTCTGGTCACCGAATTATAGGAAAGATATCAATAAATTAGAGAGAGTGCAGAGACGATTTACTAGGATGTTACCTGGGTTTCAGCAATTAAGTTACAGAGAAAGGTTGAACAAGTTAGGTCTCTATTCATTGGAGCGTAGAAGGTTGAGGGGGGATTTGATCGAGGTATTTAAAATTTTGAGAGGGATAGATAGAGTTGACGTGAACAGGCTGTTTCCATTGAGAGTAGGGGAGATTCAAACTAGAGGACATGATTTGAGAGTTAGGGGGTAGAAGTTTAAGGGAAACACGAAGGGGTATTTCTTTACTCAAAGAGTGATAGCTGTGTGGAATGAGCTTCCTGTAGAAGTAGTAGAGGCCAGTTCAGTTGTGTCATTTAAGGTAAAATTGGATAGGTATATGGACAGGAAAGGAGTGGAGGGTTATGGGGTGAGTGCGGGTAGGTGGGACTAGGTGAGATTAAGGGTTCGGCACGGACTAGGAGGGCCAAGATGGCCTGTTTCTGTGCTGTGATTGTTATATGGTTATATGGTTATAGATGGTTGAGGAAGTTTGTTATGCGCCCCCAAACCCTTTCTACAGAGGCACAATTGAGAGCATCCTGACTGGCTGCATCACTGCCTGGTATGGGAACTGTATCTCCCTTAATCACAGGACTCTGCAGAGAGTGGTGCGGACAGCCCAGTGCATCTGTAGTTGTGAACTTCCCATGATTCAGGACATTTACAAAGCCAGGTGTGAAAAAAGGGCCTGAAGGGTCATTGGGGAGCTGAATCACCCCAAACACAATCTATTCTAGCTGCTACCATCTGGGAGACAGTACCACAGCATAAAAGCCAGGACCAACAGGCTCTGGGACAGCTTCTTCCATCAGGCCATCAGACTGATGGCTTTACGCTGATTTGAGTGTATTCCTATGTTACATTGACTGTTCTGTTTATTATAAATTACTATGATTGCACATTGTGCATTTAGACGGAGATGTGATGTAATGATTTTTACTCCTCATGTATGTGAAGGATGTAAAAAATAAAGTCAATTCAATTCACAAACACAACAGGCTGAGGTTTTCCCATTCCTGTCCTGTAACAGATGAGCGAGGTGCACTGAACATGTAGGGACTCTTTTTCAAATTTGTGTTTTTAAAATGGAATCAGTAGTTCTTGCAGGTCCAGGTGACTTCTTCCAGTTCATCTGCAAAGCAGCTTGTTCTTCTATTCCCATGTCAAGGCAGCTGTGGTTGTGCCAGAGTCCATGACTTCCAGCTGCAGCTCAAACCACGGTTCTCGTTCTCAGACTTGCCATGTATCCTGGCATTTCAACACTTCCAGGCACGCTCAGGATGTGGCCCCATGGCCGAACCAGTTCCTCACCGACGTTGCCAACTGAAGCATCGCAGGAGAATGAAACTCTGGGACAGGAGGCAGTGGGTGTGGCTGTCAGAAGAAGGCCCCTGCACGTGAGCGATCTCGCTTTCTCTCTCACTGATTCTTTACAGTGTTTGCATATTGTTTGGGAGGGGCTGCTGGTCCTCTTTGAATGGGTACAATAATTTTCTTTGTCTGTGGGAAGACGAAACTCAGGGTTGTATCAGAGATGAACGTCAGGATTGCACATGAGATGAATGTTAGGATTGTACATGAGATGAACGTCAGGATTGTACATGAGATGAATGTTAGGGTTGTACATGAGATGAACGTCAGGATTGTACATGAGATGAATGTTAGGATTGTACATGAGATGAACGTCAGGATTGTACATGAGATGAATGTCAGGGTTGTACATGAGATGAACATCAGGATTGTACATGAGATGAATGTCAGGGTTGTACATGAGATGAACATCAGGATTGTACATGAGATGAACATCAGGATTGTACATGAGATGAATGTCAGGGTTGTACATGAGATGAACATCAGGATTGTACATGAGATGAATGTTAGGATTGTACATGAGATGAACGTCAGGGTTGTACATGAGATGAACATCAGGATTGTACATGAGATGAACATCAGGATTGTACATGAGATGAACGTCAGGATTGTACATGAGAAGAACGTAAGGATTGTACATGAGATGAATGTCAGGATTGTACATGAGATGAACGTCAGGATTGTACATGAGATGAACATCAGGATTGTACATGAGATGAACGTCAGGACTGTACATGAGATGAATGTTAGGGTTCTACATGAGATGAACGTCAGGATTGTACATGAGATGAACGTTAGGATTGTACATGAGATGAACGTCAGGATTGTACATGAGATGAATGTTAGGGTTGTACATGAGATGAACATCAGGATTGTACATGAGATGAACGTCAGGATTGTACATGAGATGAACGTCAGGATTGTACACGAGATGAATGTTAGGGTTGTACATGAGATGAACGTCAGGATTGTACATGAGATGAACGTCAGGATTGTACATGAGATGAATGTCAGGGTTGTACATGAGATGAACGTCAGGATTGTACATGAGATGAACGTCAGGATTGTACATGAGATGAACATGAGGATTCTACATGAGATGAACGTCAGGATTGTACATGAGATGAACGTCAGGATTGTACATGAGATGAACGTCAGGATTGTACATGAGATGAACATCAGGATTGTACATGAGATGAACGTCAGGATTGTACATGAGATGAATGTTAGGGTTGTACATGAGATGAACATCAGGATTGTACATGAGATGAACGTCAGGATTGTACATGAGATGAATGTTAGGGTTGTACATGAGATGAACATCAGGATTGTACATGAGATGAATATCAGGGTTGTACATGAGATGAACGTCAGGATTGTACATGAGATGAATGTTAGGGTTGTACATGAGATGAACATCAGGATTGTACATGAGATGAACATCAGGATTGTACATGAGATGAACGTCAGGATTGTACATGAGATGAATGTTAGGGTTCTACATGAGATGAACATCAGGATTGTACATGAGATGAATGTCAGGGTTGTACATGAGATGAACGTCAGGATTGTACATGAGATGAACGTTAGGATTGTACATGAGATGAACATTAGGATTGTACATGAGATGAACGTCAGGATTGTACATGAGATGAATGTTAGGGTTGTACATGAGATGAACATCAGGATTGTACATGAGATGAATGTCAGGGTTGTACATGAGATGAACGTCAGGATTGTACATGAGATGAACATCAGGATTGTACATGAGATGAACATCAGGATTGTACATGAGATGAATGTCAGGGTTGTACATGAGATGAACGTCAGGATTGTACATGAGATGAACGTCAGGATTGTACATGAGATGAACATTAGGATTGTACATGAGATGAATGTCAGGATTGTACATGAGATGAACGTCAGGATTGTACATGAGATGAACGTCAGGATTGTACATGAGATGAACGTCAGGATTGTACATGAGATGAATGTCAGGATTGTACATGAGATGAACGTCAGGATTGTACATGAGATGAACGTCAGGATTGTACATGAGATGAGTGTCAGGATTGTACATGAGATGAGTGTCAGGATTGTACATGAGATGAATGTCAGGATTGTACATGAGATGAACGTCAGGATTGTACATGAGATGAGCGTCAGGATTGTACATGAGATGAATGTCAGGATTGTACATGAGATGAAGGTCAGGATTGTACATGAGATGAACATCAGGATTGTACATGAGATGAATGTCAGGATTGTACATGAGATGAATGTTAGGGTTGTACATGAGATGAACATCAGGATTGTACATGAGATGAATGTCAGGGTTGTACATGAGATGAACGTCAGGATTGTACATGAGATGAACGTCAGGATTGTACATGAGATGAACGTTAGGATTGTACATGAGATGAATGTCAGGATTGTACATGAGATGAACGTCAGGATTGTACATGAGATGAACATCAGGATTGTACATGAGATGAACATCAGGATTGTACATGAGATGAATTTCAGGATTGTACTTGAGATGAATGTTAGGGTTGTACATGAGATGAACATCAGGATTGTACATGAGATGAGTGTCAGGATTGTACATGAGATGAATGTCAGGATTGTACATGAGATGAATGTCAGGATTGTACATGAGATGAACGTCAGGATTGTACATGAGATGAATGTTAGGGTTGTACATGAGATGAACATCAGGATTGTACATGAGATGAACATCAGGATTGTACATGAGATGAACGTCAGGATTGTACATGAGATGAATGTCAGGGTTGTACATGAGATGAACGTCAGGATTGTACATGAGATGAACGTTAGGATTGTACATGAGATGAGCGTTAGGATTGTACATGAGATGAACGTCAGGATTGTACATGAGATGAATGTTAGGGTTGTACATGAGATGAACATCAGGATTGTACATGAGATGAACATCAGGATTATACATGAGATGAACGTCAGGATTGTACATGAGATGAACATCAGGATTGTACATGAGATGAATGTCAGGGTTGTACATGAGATGAACGTCAGGATTGTACATGAGATGAACGTTAGGATTGTACATGAGATGAATGTCAGGATTGTACATGAGAAGAACGTAAGGATTGTACATGAGATGAACATCAGGATTGTACATGAGATGAATGTCAGGGTTGTTCATGAGATGAACGTCAGGATTGTACATGAGATGAACGTCAGGATTGTAAATGAGATGAACGTTAGGATTGTACATGAGATGAATGTCAGGATTGTACATGAGATGAACGTCAGGATTGTACATGAGATGAACATCAGGATTGTACATGAGATGAACGTCAGGATTGTACATGAGATGAACGTCAGGATTGTACATGAGATGAACATCAGGATTGTACATGAGATGAGTGTCAGGATTGTACATGAGATGAATGTCAGGATTGTACATGAGATGAACGTCAGGATTGTACATGAGATGAACATCAGGATTGTACTTGAGATGAATGTTAGGGTTGTACATGAGATGAACATCAGGATTGTACATGAGATGAGTGTCAGGATTGTACATGAGATGAATGTCAGGATTGTACATGAGATGAATGTCAGGATTGTACATGAGATGAACGTCAGGATTGTACATGAGATGAATGTTAGGGTTGTACATGAGATGAACATCAGGATTGTACATGAGATGAACATCAGGATTGTACATGAGATGAACGTCAGGATTGTACATGAGATGAATGTCAGGGTTGTACATGAGATGAACGTCAGGATTGTACATGAGATGAACGTTAGGATTGTACATGAGATGAGCGTTAGGATTGTACATGAGATGAACGTCAGGATTGTACATGAGATGAATGTTAGGGTTGTACATGAGATGAACATCAGGATTGTACATGAGATGAACATCAGGATTGTACATGAGATGAACGTCAGGATTGTACATGAGATGAATGTTAGGGTTGTACATGAGATGAACATCAGGATTGTACATGAGATGAATGTCAGGGTTGTACATGAGATGAACGTCAGGATTGTACATGAGATGAACGTTAGGATTATACATGAGATGAATGTCAGGATTGTACATGAGAAGAACGTAAGGATTGTACATGAGATGAACATCAGGATTGTACATGAGATGAATGTCAGGGTTGTACATGAGATGAACGTCAGGATTGTACATGAGATGAACGTCAGGATTGTACATGAGATGAACGTTAGGATTGTACATGAGATGAATGTCAGGATTGTACATGAGATGAACGTCAGGATTGTACATGAGATGAACATCAGGATTGTACATGAGATGAACGTCAGGATTGTACATGAGATGAACATCAGGATTGTACATGAGATGAACGTCAGGATTGTACATGAGATGAACGTTAGGATTGTACATGAGATGAATGTCAGGATTGTACATGAGATGAACGTCAGCATTGTACATGAGATGAACATCAGGATTGTACATGAGATGAGTGTCAGGATTGTACATGAGATGAATGTCAGGATTGTACATGAGATGAACGTCAGGATTGTACATGAGATGAACATCAGGATTGTACATGAGATGAGCGTCAGGATTGTACATGAGATGAACGTCAGGATTGTACATGAGATGAACGTCAGGATTGTACATGAGATGAACGTTAGGATTGTACATGAGATGAATGTCGGGATTGTACATGAGATGAACGTTAGGATTGTACATGAGATGAACATCAGGATTGTACATGAGATGAATGTCAGGATTGTACATGAGATGAATGTTAGGGTTGTACATGAGATGAACATCAGGATTGTACATGAGATGAACGTCAGGATTGTACATGAGATGAATGTTAGGGTTGTACATGAGATGAACATCAGGATTGTACATGAGATGAATGTCAGGGTTGTACATGAGATGAATGTTAGGGTTGTACATGAGATGAACGTCAGGATTGTACATGAGATGAACGTCAGGATTGTACATGAGATGAACATCAGGATTGTACATGAGATGAATGTCAGGATTGTACATGAGATGAATGTTAGGGTTGTACATGAGATGAACATCAGGATTGTACATGAGATCAATGTCAGGGTTGTACATGAGATGAACGTAAGGATTGTACATGAGATGAACGTTAGTATTGTACATGAGATGAATGTCAGGATTGTACATGAGATGAACGTCAGGATTGTACATGAGATGAACATCAGGATTGTACATGAGATGAACATCAGGATTGTACATGAGATGAATGTCAGGGTTGTACATGAGATGAACGTCAGGATTGTACATGAGATGAACGTCAGGATTCTACATGAGATGAACGTTAGGATTGTACATGAGATGAACATCAGGATTGTACATGAGATGAACATCAGGATTGTACATGAGATGAATGTCAGGATTGTACATGAGATGAATGTTAGGGTTGTACATGAGATGAACATCAGGATTGTACATGAGATGAGTGTCAGGATTGCACATGAGATGAATGTCAGGATTGTACATGAGATGAACGTCAGGATTGTACATGAGATGAATGTCAGGATTGTACATGAGATGAATGTTAGGGTTGTACATGAGATGAACATCAGGATTGGACATGAGATGAATGTCAGGGTTGTACATGAGATGAACGTCAGGATTGTACATGAGATGAACGTCAGGATTGTACATGAGATGAACATCAGGATTGTACATGAGATGAACATCAGGATTGTACATGAGATGAATGTCAGGATTGTACATGAGATGAACATCAGGATTGTACATGAGATGAATGTCAGGATTGTACATGAGATGAATGTTAGGGTTGTACATGAGATGAACATCAGGATTGTACATGAGATGAACATCAGGATTGTACATGAGATGAATGTCAGGATTGTACATGAGATGAATGTTAGGGTTGTACATGAGATGAACATCAGGATTGTACATGAGATGAGTGTCAGGATTGCACATGAGATGAATGTCAGGATTGTACATGAGATGAACGTCAGGATTGTACATGAGATGAACATCAGGATTGTACATGAGATGAATGTCAGGATTGTACATGAGATGAATCTTAGGGTTGTACATGAGATGAACATCAGGATTGTACATGAGATGAGCGTCAGGATTGTACATGAGATGAATGTCAGGATTGTACATGAGATGAACGTCAGGATTGTACATGAGATGAACATCAGGATTGTACATGAGATGAATGTCAGGATTGTACATGAGATGAATCTTAGGGTTGTACATGAGATGAACATCAGGATTGTACATGAGATGAATGTCAGGGTTGTACATGAGATGAACGTCAGGATTGTACATGAGATGAACGTCAGGATTGTACATGAGATGAACGTTAGGATTGTACATGAGATGAACATCAGGATTGTACATGAGATGAACATCAGGATTGTACATGAGATGAATGTCAGGATTGTACATGAGATGAATGTTAGGGTTGTACATGAGATAAACATCAAGATTGTACATGAGATGAGTGTCAGGATTGCACATGAGATGAATGTCAGGATTGTACATGAGATGAACGTCAGGATTGTACATGAGATGAATGTCAGGATTGTACATGAGATGAATGTTAGGGTTGTACATGAGATGAACATCAGGATTGGACATGAGATGAACATCAGGATTGTACATGAGATGAATGTCAGGATTGTACATGAGATGAATGTTAGGGTTGTACATGAGATGAACATCAGGATTGTACATGAGATGAGTGTCAGGATTGTACATGAGATGAATGTCAGGATTGTACATGAGATGAACGTCAGGATTGTACATGAGATGAACATCAGGATTGTACATGAGATGAGCGTCAGGATTGTACATGAGATGAATGTCAGGATTGTACATGAGATGAATGTTAGGATTGTACATGAATGAACGTCAGGATTGTACATGAGATGAACGTCAGGATTGTACATGAGATGAACATCAGGATTGTACATGAGATGAATGTCAGGATTGTACATGAAATGAATGTTAGGGTTGTACATGAGATGAACATCAGGATTGTACATGAGATGAGTGTCAGGATTGCACATGAGATGAATGTCAGGATTGTACATGAGATGAACGTCAGGATTGTACATGAGATGAACATCAGGATTGTACATGAGATGAGCGTCAGGATTGTACATGAGATGAATGTCAGGATTGTACATGAGATGAATGTTAGGATTGTACATGAATGAACGTCAGGATTGTACATGAGATGAACGTCAGGATTGTACATGAGATGAACATCAGGATTGTACATGAGATGAATGTCAGGATTGTACATGAGATGAATGTTAGGGTTGTACATGAGATGAACATCAGGATTGTACATGAGATGAATGTCAGGATTGTACATGAGATGAATGTCAGGGTTGTACATGAGATGAACGTCAGGATTGTACATGAGATGAACGTCAGGATTGTACATGAGATGAACGTTAGGATTGTACATGAGATGAATGTCAGGATTGTACATGAGATGAACGTTAGGATTGTACATGAGATGAACATCAGGATTGTACATGAGATGAATGTCAGGATTGTACATGAGATGAATGTTAGGGTTGTACATGAGATGAACATCAGGATTGGACATGAGATGAACGTCAGGATTGTACATGAGATGAATGTTAGGGTTGTACATGAGATGAACATCAGGATTGTACATGAGATGAATGTCAGGGTTGTACATGAGATGAATGTTAGGGTTGTACATGAGATGAACGTCAGGATTGTACATGAGATGAACGTCAGGATTGTACATGAGATGAACATCAGGATTGTACATGAGATGAATGTCAGGATTGTACATGAGATGAATGTTAGGGTTGTACATGAGATGAACATCAGGATTGTACATGAGATGAATGTCAGGGTTGTACATGAGATGAATGTCAGGATTGTACATGAGATGAACGTTAGTATTGTACATGAGATGAATGTCAGGATTGTACATGAGATGAACGTCAGGATTGTACATGAGATGAACATCAGGATTGTACATGAGATGAACGTCAGGATTGTACATGAGATGAATGTCAGGATTGTACATGAGATGAACGTCAGGATTGTACATGAGATGAGCGTCAGGATTGTACATGAGATGAATGTCAGGATTGTACATGAGATGAATGTTAGGGTTGTACATGAGATGAACATCAGGATTGTACATGAGATGAATGTCAGGGTTGTGCATGAGATGAACGTCAGGATTGTACATGAGATGAACGTTAGGATTGTACATGAGATGAATGTCAGGATTGTACATGAGATGAGCGTCAGGATTGTACATGAGATGAACATCAGGATTGTACATGAGATGAACGTTAGGATTGTACATGAGATGAATATCAGGATTGTACATGAGATGAACATCAGGATTGTACATGAGATGAATGTCAGGATTGTACATGAGATGAATGTTAGGGTTGTACATGAGATGAACGTCAGGATTGTACATGAGATGAGCGTCAGGATTGTACATGAGATGAACATCAGGATTGTACATGAGATGAATGTCAGGATTGTACATGAGATGAATGTCAGGATTGTACATGAGATGAATGTTAGGGTTGTACATGAGATGAATGTCAGGATTGTACATGAGATGAATGTTAGGGTTGTACATGAGATGAACATCAGGATTGGACATGAGATGAACGTCAGGATTGTACATGAGATGAATGTTAGGGTTGTACATGAGATGAACATCAGGATTGTACATGAGATGAATGTCAGGGTTGTACATGAGATGAATGTTAGGGTTGTACATGAGATGAACGTCAGGATTGTACATGAGATGAACGTCAGGATTGTACATGAGATGAACATCAGGATTGTACATGAGATGAATGTCAGGATTGTACATGAGATGAATGTTAGGGTTGTACATGAGATGAACATCAGGATTGTACATGAGATGAATGTCAGGGTTGTACATGAGATGAATGTCAGGATTGTACATGAGATGAACGTTAGTATTGTACATGAGATGAATGTCAGGATTGTACATGAGATGAACGTCAGGATTGTACATGAGATGAACATCAGGATTGTACATGAGATGAACGTCAGGATTGTACATGAGATGAATGTCAGGATTGTACATGAGATGAACGTCAGGATTGTACATGAGATGAGCGTCAGGATTGTACATGAGATGAATGTCAGGATTGTACATGAGATGAATGTTAGGGTTGTACATGAGATGAACATCAGGATTGTACATGAGATGAATGTCAGGGTTGTGCATGAGATGAACGTCAGGATTGTACATGAGATGAACGTTAGGATTGTACATGAGATGAATGTCAGGATTGTACATGAGATGAGCGTCAGGATTGTACATGAGATGAACATCAGGATTGTACATGAGATGAACGTTAGGATTGTACATGAGATGAATATCAGGATTGTACATGAGATGAACATCAGGATTGTACATGAGATGAATGTCAGGATTGTACATGAGATGAATGTTAGGGTTGTACATGAGATGAACGTCAGGATTGTACATGAGATGAGCGTCAGGATTGTACATGAGATGAACATCAGGATTGTACATGAGATGAATGTCAGGATTGTACATGAGATGAATGTCAGGATTGTACATGAGATGAATGTTAGGGTTGTACATGAGATGAATGTCAGGATTGTACATGAGATGAATGTTAGGGTTGTACATGAGATGAACGTCAGGATTGTACATGAGATGAGCGTCAGGATTGTACATGGGATGAATGTCAGGATTGTACATGAGATGAACATCAGGATTGTACATGAGATGAACGTCAGGATTGTACATGAGATGAACATCAGGATTGTACATGAGATGAACGCTAGGATTGTACATGAGATGAATGTTAGGGTTGTACATGAGATGAACGTCAGGATTGTACATGAGATGAATGTTAGGGTTGTACATGAGATGAATTTCAGTGTTCTAGATGAGAAGAATGACTGCATAAATACTTTGATAATAAACGTACTCTGACCTTGACCACCTGTACCTGTCCATACGAGCCCCCGTGTACACCTGGTCTGAAGAAGGCAGAGCCGAGGCACTGTTCCCATCCTCATCGATTTACAAGTGCAGCACGAGCATCTTCTGAAAACTGAGGTGGCGGATGGGGGGGAGGGGGTGGGTCCCTTGACACAGAGAAGAAGGTGGAACACAGTTTGGTTACTGATTGGAAAAGTTGAGTGATGTCACAGCAACAACCTTGCACTCAGTGTCAGTGAGACCAAAGAACTGACTGTGGAACAGAAATGGTAAAAACAACGGAACACACACCAGTCCTCAAAGAGGGATTAGAAGCTGAAAGAGTGAACAGTTAGATCATAAGACCATAAGACATAGGAGCAGGAGTAGGCCATCCGGCCTATCGAGTCTGCTCCGCCATTTAATCGTGGGCTGATCCAATTTTTCCAGTCATCCCCACTCCCCTACCTTCTCCCCATACCCTCTGATGCCCTGGCTAATCAAGAACCTATCTACCTCTGCCAATGACTTGGCCTCCACAGCTGCTCGTGGCAACAAATTCCACAGATTTACCACCCTCTGACTAAAGTAATTTCTCCACATCTCAGTTTTAAATGGACATCCTTCAATCCTGAAGTCATGCCCTCTTGTTCTAGAATCTCCTACCACGGAAAATAACTTTGTCATATCTAATCTGTTCAGGCCTTTTAACATTCGGAATATTTCTATGATCCCCCTCCTCATTCTCCTGAACTCCAGGGAATACAACCCAAGAGCTGCCAGACGTTCCTCATACAGTAACCCTTACATTCCTGGAATCATTCTTGTGAATCTTCCCTGAACCCTCTTCAATGTCAGTATATCTTTTCTAAAATAAGGAGCCCAAAACTGCACACAGTACTCCAAGTGTGGTCTCACGAGTGCCTTATAGAGTGTTGACATCACATCCCTGCTCTTATATTCTATACCTCTAGAAATGAATGCCAACATTGCATTCGCTCTCTTCACAACTGACTTAACCTGGAGGTTAATTTTTAGGGTATCCTGCACAAGGACTCCCAAGTCCCTTTGCATCTCTGCATTTTGAATTCTCTCCCCATCTAAATAATAGTCTGTCTATTTATTTCTTCCACCAAAGTGCATGACCATACACTTTCCAACATTGTATTTCATTTGTCACTTCTTTGCCCATTCTCCTAAACTTTCTAAGTCCCTCTGCAGGCTCTCCGTTTCCTCAACACTGCCTGCTCCTCCACCTATCTTTGTATCGTCAGCAAATTTAGCCACAAATCCATTAATACCGTAGTCCAAATCATTGATACACAGGTAAAAAGCTGCGGTCCCAACACTGACCCTTGTGGAACTCCACTGGTAACTGGCAGCCAGCCAGAATAGGATCCCTTTATTTTCACTCTCTGTTTTCTGCCGACCAGACAATGCTCCACCAATTTCAAGTTGCTCGGTATCAATATCCCTGAAAATCTATCCTGAACCCAACACGTTGATGCAGTTAAAAAGACATAACAGTGGCTATACTTCATTGGGAGTTTGGAGAGATTTGGTATGCCACCTAAAACACTCACAAATTTCTGCAGATGTACCTTGGAGAGCATTCTGACTGGCTGCATCACCATCCGGTATGGGGAGGGGGGTTACTACTGCACAAGATCAAAGTGAGCTGCAGAGAGTTGTAAAATTAGACAGCTCCATCATGGGCTCTAGCCTCCATAGTATCCAGAATATCTTCAAAGAGCGATGTTTCAAAAAGGTGGCATCCATCACCAAGGACCCCACCACCCAGGACAAGCCCTGTTCTCATCGCTACCTTCAGGAAAGAGGTACAGGAGCCTGAAGGCATGCATTCTACGATTCAGGAACAGCTTCTTCTCATCTGCCATCTGATTTCTGAATGGACATTGAACCCATGAACACTACCTCACTATGTTTTTTATTTCTATCTTGCAGTACTTACTTAATTTAACTTTTCAATTTATATAGATTTGCTGTAATTCACAGTACTTTTCTCTATTATTATATATTGCATTTTACTGCTGCCATAAAGACAACAAAATTTGATGACATATGCCGGTGATATTAAACCTGATTCTGAAGGCCATTCAGTCCATTATATCCTCTAGTTCTATCCAAGAACAACCCAGCTAATATGATGAGTCCACCGTTTCTCCAAGCTCTGAATGTACTTTTTTCTCTTCAGAATGTTATCCAGATCACTTGTGAATGCTACAATTGAATGAGTAAATCCCAGATCCTAAATAGCTTCTCTATAAGAGTCTTTACTGTCCCATCACCATGGTCAGTGCCATGCTTCGTCACTTTCCCACCAATGAGAATGACCCTGTTTTCTCTGCCTCTACCCTACCTCTCAAACAATTCCCCAACAAACTCTCCTCACACAAAGAAAACTTTAGTTTTTCACATCTATCCCCTTCCGCTTGACAATGCCGCTGGGGAGTCTCAAGGATTTCTGGCTGGTGGCCGATAAAACAAGGGAAACAACTACAGAGTTTGTTAATCACTCTTTTTCTGGCATCTGATCATCACAAACATGAGCCTGTAACTTCCCTTTGGACTCGGAGGAAATACGATGCAGCAGAACTGACGCAAGGCGAGGAAACGGGCCCGTTGCCGAGAGCAACGGAGACCCCAGGTTTAACTGATTTAGGCATTGAGTCGAATTGGAAAGGTCAGGGTGCGCGAGTACGGGCTGGTTCAGCTCTCTGCTCCACGATGTTCATTTGGCTCTGCACTGAACAAAGGTTCCGTGGACAGACTCTCTCTACGGACGGCGGTTCAGAATGCTGTTTGCTTGCTTTTAATGTTTGCATGATTTGCTGTTTTTCTCTGCACGTTGGCTGTTTGACAGTCGGCACTAATGGGATCTTTGTTTCATGGCTGCCTGTAAGGAGACAAATCTCAAGGCTGTGTAAAGTAACATACTTTGATAATAAATGTACTTTGAACTTCCTGTCATTTGGTAAATCTTGTAGCGCCTTCGCAGTGTGGTGCCCAGAACCAGACCCATGCTCCAGCTCCGGCAAATTCAGTGTTGTAATAAAGTTCATGATTTCCACATGCTTGTCTCTAGTTATGAAGCCGAGGGTTATCTGGACTTTCCCTGCACCCTTCAGTGCAGTACGCAAAATTCTCTCCCAGTTGCCGTACCCCCTTCTGGCAACCAGACTCTAGCCAATGTCACCTCTGTTAACATGTCTCATGTCTCAGTCAATCTTCTCCAAAGATCACCTTGTCGTGACAGAGTTCCCAAGATCCTGAGAGCCATGTTGTCTGCTGCTTAGCTTCAGATAGGGCCGCCCATGCCGGTAAGGTTTCAGACTAAGGGTGATCCAACCAGGACCTCGGAGGTGGAGCTGGCGGTCAATTAAGACACATCATTGCAGCAGTGAAGGTGGAGGAAGGCTACAGCTGGGAAGTGTCTCCAATCGTCTTGCGTTCCATACCACTGGACACTGACCCCAGTGGTGGTGGCATCCGTCGGTCTCGAGAGACCGTGGATCTGCGCCTGGAGTTTCCAGGGCGCAGGCCTGGGCAGGGTTGTATGGGAGACCGGCAGT